>NC_053166.1:160478072-160608318 GCF_016835505.1 Polypterus senegalus | reverse complement strand
GCTTTCATTCCCCCTCAAAAATTCCAGGTAGGCACTGAAAACACGGAAGGAGGTGGTGAATAAAAACTGCCTGCGATCTGCTTGGGGTTTGAAGGGTGGTTGTGCTAGAAAACAAAGTGGCGAGCGAGCGATCGGGTATCGCGATCGGGTATCGCAGGTCTTTTACAATGTCTGAATTTCATAACATTTGAAGTTTGCTGCTCAAAAACATGCGACGTATAAACCGCTTCACAAAGACAACGTAATTGGAGTCGGAGACAATTTTGGGTACCTGGAGTCGGCAAAAAGTTAACCGACTCCGACTCCTACTAAATTTAAATGGGAATTAAAAAAGTAAGTTGAAATGTCCCAATTCACAAACAGTCATAATGAACTCGCCTCTGCTGTAAGAATAAAGCCCAATGCGTGCAGTGCATAATGTTACCACAAAACGAACATGTCAAGTAACCATGAAGCATGCTTTTCATTGACTGTATGCGTCACTATATGGGATGTAATGCACAGGTCAGGTGCGGCACCTCTTTCCATTGTGTCGTGTTCCACTGTTACAGGGAACTGTGAACCTGGCCTAAAGCCCCCCATACATTTACAGATGCACTGCCGATTTTTCGGCCGTTCAACGAGTCATCACGCGTCAAACGCCTGAAAAATCATCTGGTGTGTTCTCAGCTCCCCTTCGCTATGCGCTAGTGAAGGGGGCCGAAGGAGCCGAGGACACAGATCTCCCTACCGGTCTCCAGCAGAGGCTCGTCCTGCTGATCAGCTGGCTGGTGAGTGACACAATGCACTAAACAGAGGAGACGGCCACTGCAGCAGACAGAGGCATCACATTACTTTGGATGGGGACGGTGGTCGAGATTTTTGGCAAGCTGGATCTGCCCGTCCATGTGGACACCCGCAATCTGCGGCCGCCAATCAATTGTGTTTGTCTTTAATCTGACATTATAGTAGAGTGTTGGCTTCCTAGCCAGTAGTTCTGTGGTGAAATGACATGTATGTTGCCTTCCTTTCCTTCAATGGATGTAGAAAATACATTAGCATAGTATATACATACAGAGGAGTCGGAAGATTTAGAAACTGAGGAGTCGGAGCATTTATCTACCGACTCCACAGCCCTGCAGACAACCATCATGGCTTGATAAACGAACACACTTGCTCAGTTTAAGGCTTTTCCGCTGAGCCCCATAAACTCCCATAAGACAAGATATTTTTTTTTTTTTTCATTTTGTTTTAAATTTACGCAAAGCGCTCAACTTTAGACCACAATTCCATACGGCAAATGTATACACAGCACGTTTGGAAAGAAAAACTTCAAGTTGGAAAATACCAAACGTCAACCTTTAAAAGGGTCACACGGACCGTTCTGTCCGCGCTGCCACGACGTCTGGATGTGCAAACCACCACAAGACGCGTCACTCTGAACAGCGCATGTCCTGGAGACGTCCATATTGGGTTTCTCAATGTTTTATATTGCATTGAGGAGGACTTGTGTTCTGCTCTGTGTATCGAGACCCTCTTTTTGGGCATCCACCGCATATTCAGCCTACCTGGAAAGGGGTCTTTCTTTGAGCCGTCTTACCCCGAGGTTTCTTCCATCTTTTGGTTTATTTTTTTTCTTCTTTCTTTGTCTTAAGAGTCAAGGTTGGGGTGGCTGTCAAAAAAAAAAAAAAATGGTGCCACCATCGAGAGAGACGTGGAGAGAGTAAACCAGATGAACTTCTTTAACAGGTCTGACCACCCTAACCCACTCTCACCTCTCGGCACTCTCCACCCATCCTCCTGCTGATACCAGCATAGGAGAGACATCCTCACCCACAATCACAGCAGCGCAGGTGAGCAGAGAGCCATCAAAGCAGCAGGTCCAGATGGAGTATCGCCACGACTGCTGAAGGTCTGTGCACTGGAGCTGGGGAGTCCTCTACAGAGCATCTTCAACCTGAGCCTAGAACAGCGGAGAGTCCAGAGGCTTTGGAGAACATCTTGTATCACCCCAGTCCAAAGGTATCACGTCCTGGTGAGCTGAATGACTTCCAGCCTGTCGCTCTGACGTCACATGTGAAGAAGACCATGGAGCGGCTGCTGCTTCACCACCTGAGGCCACAGGTCCACCACGCCGACCCTCTGCAGTTGGCATACCAGGAGAAGGTGGGAGTGGAGGATGCCATCATCTATATGCTACACCGATCCCTCTCCCACTTGGACAGAGGCAGTGGTGCAGTAAGAATTATCTTTCTGGACATGCTTGGTGTGTGGGTGTGCCCTGTGGTGGGATGGCACCCTTCACGGGGTTTGTTCCTGCCTTGCATTGGCTGAGATTGGTTCCAGCAGACCCCCCATGACCCTGTGTTATGATATAGTGGGTTGGATAATGACTGACCGACTTCTCTAGCGCCTTCAACACCATCCAACCTCTGCTCCTCAGGGACAAGCTGACTGAGATGGCAGTAGACTCACACCTGGTGTCATGGATCGTGGACGATCTTACAGACAGACAGACAGACAGACCTCAGTATGTGCGTCTCAGGAACTGCAGGTCTGACATTGTGGTCAGCAGCACAGGAGTGCCTCAGGGGACTGGACTTTTACTGGTCCTGTTCAGCCAACATACATCGGACTTCCAATACAACTCGGAGTCCTCCATCCATCCATTTTCCAACCCGCTGAATCCGAACACAGGGTCACGGGGGTCTGGGAGTCCTGCCACGTGCAAAAGTTCACGGACGACACTGCTATGGTGGGCAGCATCAGGAGAACAGGAACCTAATGAAGGACTTTGTTAAATGGTGCGACTCAAACCACTTACACCTGAACACCAGAAAAACCAAGGAGCTGGTGGTGGATTTTAGGAGGACCAGGCCCTTCATGGACCCCGTGATCATCAGAGGTGACTGTGCAGAGGGTACAGACCTATAAATACCTGGGAGTGCAGCTGGATGATAAACTGGACTGGACTGTCAATACTGATGATCTGTGTAAGAGAGGACAGAGCCGACTATACTTCATTAGAAGGCTGGCGTCCAACATCTGTAATAAGATGCTGCAGATGTTCTATCAGACGGTTGTGATGAGCGCCCTCTTCTACGCGGTGGTGTGCTGGGGAGGCAGCATAAAGAAGAAGGACACACTGGTGAGGAAGGCAGGCTCTACTGTAGGCACAGAGCTGGACAGTTTGACATCCATGGCAGAGCGACGGGCACTGAGCAGACTCCGGTCAATCATGGAGAATCTACTGAACAGGATCATCTCCAGACAGAGGAGCAGCTTCAGCAACAGACAGACTGCTGTCACCATCCTGCTCCACTGACAGACTGAGGAGACCCCACACTATGTGACTCTTCAATTCCAGCCGGGGGGTAAACGTTAACATTACACAAAGTTACTGTCTGTTAGACCTGCATTGTTCTCACTCTGATATTTAATATTGTTCTTTATCAATATGCTGATGCTGGAGTGTGGGAATGGCCCCTTGAGATTAATAAAGTATCTATTTATCTAAAAGGCAGGGCCTGTTAAAGTCCATTGCGGCACTCTGATTTGGAATACACAAAAATAAAATTGTATTTTACTGGAACGGGGTCAACATGGGTGTGACGTCAGTCCAATGGCGGACTTCAGAGGTAAATGAAATCCAGCACACAATGACATCACAGCCATGCGCACCAAAAGTACTTCCCAGGAATTGCAAATGAACAGGAAACACTGGATACAATTAACAACCCCCATGAAACACTAATGATATATACAGGAAACAACAGTTTGAACTAGAAGAGACAAACCAAAATAACACAAAAAAAAAAAAAAAATTGATGGGGAGTTTTCGTGTAGCATTCTGTATAACATTACTTGAGGAACACACAGATCTTCAGGCCAGAGGGGGCAACCTGAACGAAGAGTCACACTGGGGTTAAGTTAGACACCTTAATGAACAAATGAATTTTTCCACGTCAAGTCAGCTGACTTCATTCATTTTGGGAGATCATTCCAAAGTCGGAGTGCTACAGAGCTGACGGCTTGGTCACCTATGGAGCACAAACGTTGTCCGAATCAGTGGACCTTCTTGAGCAAATAGGAGCACAGTGATGGTGTTCGGTCTCCAGGTCATTTAAAGCTTTATTTATTTTTATGTAACAATGTTTTATTCTAATCTATAAGACGCTGGGAGGAAGCGATGGTGGAGTAGCAGGGCTGTGATGTGCTCCCTGTTGCAGATTTGTGTAAGGACTCTTGCAGCAGAGTAGTGATAAAATATCAGAAGGGGCCTGCCAGTTCAACGTTACAGTGGTCGATGGGGGGATACAATTGAAAGAAGGGCCAAGTTTCTCAGCATGCAGAAGGAGATAAAGTTTGATTTGTGGGACCTTGAGGGTGTGAGGTGCATTAAATGCGTGACGAGGGATTAGTCAGGGCGAGTCTTCTTATCACGCATTCATTCATGTCAGCTGGACCTTTGTAATCTTGTGAGCCACACAAAGCTGCGCTCCGTTTCAGGGATCACTTCGGACGTCGCTAATCGTGCCGCACAACCTGGGAAACGAGACGTCAGCTGTCCGGTTTATTTTCAGTCCTTCTCCTGCCATACACGGAATGACAGCCGTATAGAAAAAACAAGATACGAAAGTAGGAACAAAAAAAAAAAAATGTATGCACGATGTACGCAAGGCGCTATATAACCAGTTATACGTCCAGCTAGCATCCCCATTTCAATACTTCCGATTTTTTTTTTTTTTTTAACTCTTTCACACTCCCCTCAACTTCGGGAGGTTAATTAGCGCAAATCGCCGTATGCAGACACACTCGTTCAAGGGAATTCGGCGATACCGGAACGCTGACGCACTTCGCGGACACTGCAGCCCCCTGTCCGCCGCGGCTGCGCGTTCACGGTTTCCTTACGACGCCCTTCCCGTTCGGAGCACAGATAAGCTTGAAGGTGGCAAAAAGAAGAAAAAAAAAAAAAAACAGTTGACGCTAGCAATAAACACAACCCGCATCACGAGCTCAGCTCAAGGCCTACGCGGCTGGCGCTCCGGGGGCTTTAATCTCTCTTGACCTTGCAGACACTACCAGCCCTAACTGCTTTACATCATTAAAACAAAAACGCCACTCACCAATAAATTTGCACTTTTATTGTCTCCTTCCGCCATCTTTGAAGGTCGTCTGCTAAAGTTTTAAATGTATGAAGCCTTTAGATTTCAGATGTCGGTATTCTTTCTGGCGTTATTTTCACTAAGACATCAAAATAAACGATCGTATCTCCGCTCGAGGCTGAAGACAGGCAGCGACGAAGCAACCCTGCGCAGGCTTTATATATGAGTGACGCCCGTTTCTGCGACGCCCAGCTACTGCCGCATTGCACTTTGGGAACTGTAGTTTTAGCCACTTCTATCACGACCAGACTACGAACGCGTGGGCGCTTCTTCCTGGACTACACTTCCCATAATAATACAGGACAGGCTTCCGAAAGAATAACCGATATCACGCGTTATTCGACGATCTCTTTCGGAACAAAAAACTAAGCAGGTGCCGCACAAAATGAGCAGAGCTCGCGTCGGCCTTAGTAAATTGCGATTGGCTGCCTCAAAAGAAAACACCAACCCGCGAGCCAATACGAGTAAAGGGGGGGGCGGTGCTAGCGGTTCAAACGTAAACAAAACTGTCGTTTAAAATAAAACAGAAACAGAACTCGGGCCGACCGAACAAACGGTCGGTGGTTATTGTCCGGTTTTGCACTGAATTCGAAGACAGTGCTCTTTATCTCGCGTGCCATCGTTTGAGCTTGTGGTCCACCAGTTTTGATTTCAGCACTCGCCTCGTGAGCTTAGCGACGCCGCTTCAGGAGCATGGATTTGTTTCGTGACACTTGATTTATGGAGTTTGCATATTCTTCCAACTTTCGTATCTGTTTTTATTGTAAAAATTCTTGCCACATTTATCTAAATGGCCCACAACGAGTGAGCGTGGTGGCAGCCTAATCGCTCAGTTCTTCTCTGTCGTTTTTCACCTTTGTGAAGGATAAAGCAGGTTCAGTAATTAGACCGGTGACTGAGCCGTTAGTGGGGCTGCCAGAGATCTTGGGTTCGACCGCAGGCGCAGCACTGTCATTTGTTCCGCCACGTTCTTACGGCAGACATCCCAAGTCTCCTCGAGATCATTGCCTTCATTTTCCAGACTGCTACGATTCCCAATCACTTTGGGACCCCAAGGGGGACCTCGACCCCGATACTAGAAATTCCTAAAAACCACCCAACAGCTCATTCAGTCCAACAAAGCTCGCCAGTCTTCTCCACTTATTTCCTCCAAGAAAACATCAAGTCGAGTTTTGAAAGTCCCTAACGTCTTACTGTCCACCGCATTACTTGGTCGCTTATTCCAAGTGTCTGTCGTTCTTTGTGCAAAGAAAAACTTCCTAATGTTCGTGTGAACTTTACCCTTAACAAGTTTCCAACTGTGTCCCCGTGTTCTTGATGACCTCATTTTAAAATACAAGTCTCGATCCACTGGACTACTTCACTCAGGTCTCCTCTTCATCTTCTTTTGCTTAAACTGTGAAGGCTCAGCTCTTTGAATCTTTCCTCATAACTCACCCCCTGTAGTCGCTCTTCTCTGGACCTCCTCTTGTGCTATTTTGTCCTTTTTGTAGCCTGGAGACCAAAACTGCACCCAGGACGCCAGATGAGGCCTCACCAGTGTGTTATAAAGACTTGAGCGTCACCTCCTGTGACTTGTACTCCACACGTCAAGGCGCTATATAACATTTGAATCACTTTTGACCTCTGCCTAGACGGGACTCCCAGGTCCTTCTAAATGGAGACCTAAACTGCACTCAGGACCTCCTGTGACTTGTACTCCACACGTCAAGGCGCTATATAACCTTCCATCCTATAAGCATTTTAAACACGTCTGTCCTCTTCATAGACATAGACAGTGACCAGTCCAATATGAACCCCAGGTCTGTCTCAGTGGAGACCAAAACGTCACAAAGGACTCCAGCTGAGGCCTCACCAGTCAGTGTGTTATAAAGCCGGAGCGTCACCTCCTGTGACTTGTACTCCACACGTCAAGGCGCTATATAACCTGACATTCTGCTGGCCTTCTTAATGGCTTCTGAACACTGTTGGGAAGTTGATAGCTTGGAGTTCACTATAAGGTGGACTTTCGAATTTTCAGATGTCCAATTCTGCATTCAAATCTAACATTTTTAGGCCCTACATGTAATTCTTTAGATTTACTTAAGGATAAATTCCCTTGACTTGTACTCCACACATCAAGGCGCTATATAACATTTGAATCACTTTTGACCTCTGCCTAGACGGGACTCCCAGGTCCTTCTAAATGGAGACCTAAACTGCACTCAGGACCTCCTGTGACTTGTACTCCACACGTCAAGGCGCTATATAACCGGACACTCTGTTGGCCTTCTTCATGGCTTGTCAGGAAGTTGATGGCGTAGAGTCCACTATGACTCCTAAGTCCTTCTCGTACGGTGGACTCTCCATTTTCAGACCCCCCCCCTCCCCATTGTGTATTCAAACCTCACATTTTGACTTCCTATTTGTAATACCTGAAGTCAGATCTGCAACGCTGGCTTGGTTGTCTGTTTAATACAATTTAATTTATTTTTGTAGAGCCCAAAAAAATCACACAAGAAGTGCTACAGTTGGCGTGAACAACTTGGCAGACCCCGGGCCTTGACTCTCGAAGACGACAAGAAAAAAATCCCCCAACAATAAAAACCCTAGTAGGGGGGGACAGAAGACACCTCGGGAAAGGCAATTCAAAGAGAGACCCCTCTCCAGGTAGGTTGGGCGTACAGTGGGTATCAAAAAGAAATAGGGGGTCAACACCAATACACAGAACACAAATAATCATCAATACAATAGAATGGTAAAAATATTACAAGTACAGAGCAGAATTTAACAGTAGACGATAACACACACACAGTCGAACGCCCCAAACCCTGGACTTCCTTCTGTCCATCAACTGTACAATATCCAATAATATCTCAGTGGCATTGATAACATCCGTATACTGTACAATATCATTACACTCAGGGTCCAACATCCACTACTCTCTGCACAGGATCATCATTATTGTGCGGTATTTTTGATATTATTTAAATAATGTGCAATAGTTATTTATTCTTTCCATATGTATATAGCGTCCCAGAATTTTTTTTTTGCACCATTTCTTCCTTTATTTGTTGTGTTCGACGTCTATGTCTGCACTGGAGGAGCTGCTCTTAATCTCACTGTACACGTCTATAGTGACAATAAAGGATCAGGATTTGTTCCGAGTACTGGAGACCTCAGCCATCAAGCCGCCTCCCCCTATAGGCCGTTCCACAGCTGAGCCAGCCAATCCGATGAAAGGAGCCCTCCCCTCTACCCGACCCGACGATTCCCAGTTTCTTTCCACATGCACACCAGTGTGTGGCTGTCCAGTTTGAAAAACTGTCACAAAACACATTTGAAAATATTGAGTTTGGGGTCGCTAGTTTTGGGGACGGTAACTCAGAGCACCCCTTTGAGAACGGCGTCCCGATTATACATTTAAGGAATTTTGTGCTTATTTATTTGGACCTGATACAACAATTTGTCTGCCTGGCTGTCTTATCTGCTCCACTTCCAGACTTTGTCTGTCCGCTAGAATTATGAAAACTTTACAGAAGCTCATGAGAAAAAAAAAAATCTATAAATGTTATAACAAAAAGACGTAAACGCACCTCCCCAAACACACACAATGCCGGAGAGCTGCTGCCGTCAAGATGGTCAGAGCAGCCCAGTTGGACGTCTAAAGCAGAGTTTCTTAAACTAGGGGTCCCGTGTTGCGGCTCACCGTTGTATTTAATGGGAATGGCTCGTGTACGGTCTGCGAAGTGTCTCTCTCGCTGGATCGACGCGAGTTACTTTAAGCAACCACCATTGGTCTGTTAGGTCTGTCCGCGGCGATTCACAAAGTCGATTAACACTAAGAGGGGCAGATCTGAGTCGTGACGTACAAAGGTTAAGAAACCCCGCTATAAAGGCATTGGCACTCATTTCCGTTTGCAGTGTTTGTTGATTTCATGCTGCAGCTTCTTAACGTACATTTCCTGCTGTCGTTTGTGTTCATTTCACACTCTTTCTTTTGGTTAATTTCTCGCTCTGTAATTTAATTGTTAATGTTACGCTCTCACTCTTTGCTAAGTTTATGCCCTCACTTTTTTTGTTAACTTCATGTTTTCATATATTCATTCATTTCATTGTGTTTTTTTATTTTGTTTTTCATTTGGTTTGTTGTTGAATTTGTTTTTGCGCTTTGCCCTTCAGAGCCACCGTACGAACCCAGCAGCTGCAGTTTGTTGTGCCCACCAAAGCATCACGCCGTTCAAAGTTGCCCCGGCGTTCAGAATGACTCGTCTTTGCAGCATTGACAGCCGAGTGAATCGTTTCCACGTCCTCTTTAATAAAACCCCTGTGTGTGTGTCCAGGTGTCCGTGTGTGTGTGTGTGTGTGTGTGTGTGTGTGTGTGTGTCTCTTCTGGTGAAGCTGCGGATGCTGATAACTGCAGCGCCACACACTGGCACCATGGACGACACAGTGAATGGCGCCCAGAGATGGCACCTGCCTTTTCCATTCTCTGTGCCCGCATGATAAGCAAATAAAGGACAGCATTGCTGGGGAGAGTGCTGATTGGGTAGTCGCGCGCTTTCAAGTGTACATAAATATCCGATGCTGGGGTGAGATTTGAGTAGTGGACACTTTGATGTTTATGAATGTTTAAACTCTCACTGGATGTGAAGTTATTGATGAAACCGGTTGCTTACAACGCGCAGATGCAATGTCACTTCAACACAACAAGTCCTACAAATACTGTCGTCATGCAGCAATCCAAGCTGTGAGATTTGAGACAAGATTGCTGTTCACATGGCCAACTGTACGTTACATGCTCAAGAGTAAGCTCAGCGCACAGCTTGGTCATGATACAAAGAGATCCTTCACAAATAATTATTGGGATATTGTACCTCAGTTTAAAAAGGTTTAATTTTGTTCTTAATAAAAATTTTAAGGCAGTACTTCGCCACTGCGAAGCGTGGGTTATTCTGCTAGCAATAGATAAGCAACATCGCCTGGAAGAACAATCAGCTCAGCAGGTAAACTTCAACAAAAGAAAAGCTGAAAGACAAAGAAAAATACGAGCAAATCGATCGCTTGAAGAAAAAGAAAATGAGCGTCAGAATATTCCCCTCTACTAATTTACCTTAAGGCGGCGACAATTTCCAGTTACATTAGCCTTTGCCATAACGATTAATAAAGCTGAAGGGCAAACCTTAGAAAAAGTTGCCATTTACTTGCCAGAAGCAGAATTCAGCCACGCCAGTTATGTGTTGCACTATCGAGAGTGAGACGTTTTCCAGATGTTGCTGTCAAGGTTGTAGACGGTCCTGAACACGGCAGACTGTTGCCAACTCAGAATATTTACAAGAAATGTTGTCTATAAGGGCGGCACGGTGGCGCAGTGGGTAGCGCAGTTAGGAGACCCGTCTGGGTTCGCTTGCCTGGTCCTCCCTGCGTGGAGTCTGCACGTTCTCGCCGTGTCTGCGTGGGTTTACTGCCACAGTCCAAAGACATGCAGGTGAGGTGGATTGGCGATTCTAAATTGTCCTTGGTGTGTGTGTGCCCTGCGGTGGGTTGGCACCCTGCCCAGTGCCCTGTGTTAGCTGGGATTGGCTCCAGCAGACCCCCGTGACCCTGTGTTCGGATTCAGCGGGTTAGAAAATGGATGGATGGATGTTGTCTATAATGAAATTTTATTGGAAAAATTTCCTGAGGTAAAAAAATAAAAACTTTTTCCTAAATATCTTCTTCAGATATTGTGTATTACAGATTGTTAAAGTTTTACACTAAGTCAGGGGTCCTCAATCCCGGTCCTGGAGAGCCGCAGTGGCTGCAGGTTTTTGCTCCAACCCAGTTGCTTAATAAAAAGCTCTTATTGCTAAAGTAACACTTCTGCTTCACTTTAGTGATTTTGAGCCCTTATTGCTTCATTTTGTCTTAAACAGCTATTTGAATTGCTCCTTATTATCAATAACATGCCAATGATAAGAGAGAGCAGCATTTCTCCATTTAGCTTATCTACATTTACACTTGTGTGTATTTATCTGCACTATTGGGTTTAATGAAATACTTGGAAGAAAAATGAAGAGAAAAAAGTGAAGGACTGAGAACTACTCGTCCATTTTAGCCTTCAAATCATTTGCATGATAGAAAGGGAAAGAAAATCTAGGATATGAGAATGAGCTGACATAGCAGAGTTCATTTCATTTCATAGCTTGTTAGTGCTTTATTGGCAAGAATTGCTTTCTAATTAAGCAACCAGGTCAGAACAAAAACCTGCAGCCACTGTGGGCTCTCCAGGACTGGGATTGAGGACCCCTGGGCTAAGGCAATATTAAATTATACTAACTGTATTGTCATATACGTTTCTCTTTTATTTTTATTTTACTTTAGGCTTCTTGCAAAAAGACTTTTAACAAATACAATTAAGACAACAAACAGAATGAGGTCAAGGTCCCTGCCATTTGATCTAGACTGTTCCTACTCCTGTTCTAGCGCCCGTTTTTGTAACGGGCTCAATGTCTACTTTAAAAATAAACCTCAACAGGATGACCAACCCCTCTCTGCGCCAGCATTTCAACGTCTGGACCCCACGTTCTCCTCTTTCTCTGCTCTGCTCTGCTTCTTACATTTTGAGTTCACATCGATCTTCAGCCAGCCCTCTTGCTTTAGCCACTCCGTCTGATTGCAGCGCATGAAACTCGTCCACCATTAACAAACATCTCAGGCAGTTGGCCACAATACCTAAACTCGTCCTTCTGACTACGGAGGTTGGCCACTTTGCATCCTTTCCAGCTTACTTTTATTGTCCTCAGTGCAGATCTTCACTCTGATGAGGTGTATGGCGGCTCTCCGGTGGTGGTGGTGGTGCCAACTTTTTGTTTTTTTGGAAAAAAATATTCAGCCCTCAGTTTCTGCAAAGCAATGGTTTCACACAGAAATCAACATCAAACGTCTGCGGCTGCCAGTTTGCCAAGAATGTGTGGCAGGCTTGCTGCCAGGCTGTCTTCTCGTGGCTGGGGTGGCAGTGCATTGCAATGTGGTTTCTACCTCTCAGCGTTGTTAAGTGGCAGTCCTCCCTGGTGAACATTGTCCGCACCACGATTAGCTGGGGACCAGTCAGCTGAAGCTGGAACCTCACATTCGTTTTCGATCGTTTGTATCAAAATCCGAGTCCGGCAAGTCCTAGTCCAGTTCAGAGATAATACTCCGCAGATGAAATTTTTGCTTTACGCGTTTGCTTTGATCTCTCGCCATTATGTCAGGCCCATTTTTGCCGTTTGCTACTCACGCGAGTGCAGGAAATCTCGGGCAAACCACTGAATCTAACTTTCCTTCAGGCAACGAACTAAAACATAAGGGTTGGTTTTGTCAGAGTTGATTACCATCGTCAACTCCTCCTCTTGACAAAAGTCGACATCAGCCCTGAAAGAGTTCCGAGAGATTCCAATTTACATTCGTCAGAGTCTCTTGGACGCCGTAAGGTGCCCGTTTAGATGCTCTGTGCTCAATCTGTGGCACGTCTCGAGGGCGCAGCTCACCCGAAAAGGCAGGCCTGACGGATCCTTTGCAGGAGGGGCACATTTGCAGGAGATCTGGGATGCGCGAGGTCCGTTGCTAGCCAGCACACGTGCCAACCTACAGCCAAGCACGTTCAGGCCCGGCCTTTTTAAACGAAGACGATCTCTGATCACACTGGGGTCTTCACTGCATTGATGAAAGTGTCACACACTAAAACAACTGATAACGCACACAAATGGAGTCGTTCGCCTGCGTTGGGCACGCGTGCCTCGGTGGAGACGGGAAGGCGGCTGCATGGGGATGTTGCTGGTCACGGGATTTATTGTGTAACTGTAAATTACACGGGTTAGGTACGCGATGGGGACTGTAGGTTTGTACTCAAGTTGTATTTGTTTGTAAGTCAGAACAGGGCCATTGTTCTAATAAATCGATTGTAACCAAGTGCTCTGCCAATGAATGATGAAGTGTCACCTTTCTCTGACTATTTTCAATGGTGATGGTTTCTCTCTTCATTCCTGTATCACCAGCACTTGCAGCAGATTTGTGTTCCAGAGACATTCTTGAAGGGTGAAGACGAGCTCTTCAGCACAGCACTGGACCCGCCATCACAGCAGGAAGGCACCCGTCGTCAACACGTCTGGCGTACTGACGAGAGACGACTTCCTGCTGTGTGCGTCACAGAACAAGCAGGCTTGCTATTGAGAATGAATGGGGGCGGCGAGGTCCATCACCAGCCCACCTCACAGTCACCTCCAGTACAGCATGCTGCCTGCAACGTCCGCCCACCGAGAACGAACGGGGTGCGGCCAAAGGCGGGTAGTGAATCGCCCCACCATTCAACAGGCAGTCATCCGAGGCACACTACAATGCTAACCCCCTGTGCCACCTCGTTCATCTCCAATGGCCTCTGTTCAGCCACAACCGGGTCACTGCTTGCAGCATCACCAGCCACGTGTAGTGGGCGGGCAGTGAAATGCCCCCTCCGCTCCATCCAGCCCCGTGTCCAGTCAGGGGCAGTAGCTGGCAGTGGCATAGCGAGCGGGCAGCGAACCATCGTCCTGCACACGAGCGACAGCTGTGGCCCTGGTGACTATGGACCATGGGGTCACTGGGAGCCGCCCGAGGGACACTACACTGCGCAAGCAGTGAAATCGCCCCCCATCACCACTTGCAGTGTCCCCAGGCCGAAGATGACGGAGTGGCAGTTACTGAGGCGCATGCGTCGCAGCTGCGGCCCGTTCGTAAGTCGGATGTCCATAACCTGGGGACTACCTGTAATTTGCTTTTTACGCAGGTATGTAAAAACGGTACAAAAATCAATTTAGATGCATGTAGGTAAGCAAAACCAAAATCAGGAGTGCTCTCTCCTCGACTTTCTCGTATATTCAGATCCTCCTAGCCAAGATGGACCCTACTGGCCACTATTGCCTTACTAGACACAGGGGTCTTCTTTACTTTACTTGTTTTAGGTTTGTTTAGTGCAGGTTGAGCCACTGGCCATGATGGGTTGGTTGTAAACAGCACACTCTAGTGGCCACACTTTGCCCTACAACACATAAGGTCTGATTTAGCACAGCAGCGCACTCTGCTGGCCACAGGTGGTTGCTTTCATACAGCACAGCCTATTGGCCACAGAGAGTTGGATTAGTACAGCGCACCCTAGTGGACGCAGTTTGCTTTTCTAAACGGGAGGTGGGTTCAGCCCAGAGAGGTTTGATGTCGAACAGCGCGCCCTACTGGCCACTTACTAAACCTATTTCGTTGATTTAGCAGGCTGCACTTTCCTGTCTATGTAGGGCTTGTTTAATTCTGGGTGCACCACTGGCTGTGATTGGTGGGTTGTAAACAGCGCACCCTGCTGGCCACACTTTGGCCCTGCTAAATGTAAGGTTTAGTTAAGCACAGCACACCCTACTGGCCACAATATGCCTTACTAAACACAGGGGCTGGTTTGGTGCAGTGGGATCTACTGTCTATGTAGGGTCCGTTTAACACGGGGTATCCCACTGGCCATGATGGGCCGCTCTAAAACTGCAGACCCTCCTAAACACGGGGGTTAGTTTAGAGGACTGCACTCCACCGCTCATGGAGGTGTGGCTGAATGTGGCGTATCCTACTGGCCATAATGGGATGGTTTAAAACAGCGCACCCTACTGGCCACAGAGGTTTGGTTTTAAACCAGTTAGCCCCCAACTGGCCACATGAGCTTGAATTTCTACAGTCCACCCCGCTAAAATTAATATATTGAACAATTATTATTATAACTGCACGGCTGAATAATTTGGACTCTGCAGCTGCATGAATAAAAAAGTACCACTTAGCGGAAATCGCTCAAAGGTTGATAGAAATCTACATTTTGTATGCAAAATTTGGTTGACCGAAGTGAAAGGGTACTCACGTTATCGCGTTTACACACACACACACACAGAATTCCAGAAATGGTATTTTCAGACTCGGGGTGGTCTAAAACATTAAAATTCATCAAAACCCCGAAAGTGAATTTTTTGGACGATTACAATGCTTTCCCCTATACGAGAAAGTAAAAAGCAACTCCGCCGTATCTGCCATGTTGGAAAATGGTTTTCTTCTGTGAAGGGTGACTGACTAATCTGGGCTGGGCATCGGTCGTCATCAGCCAGGGACGGGCCACGTAACGAGCTCAAACAAACGAGCGCGTTGTCAGAAATCTCCCTACGGCCCTGGAGAGGCGTTTCGTTTGCAGGGGTAGGTTTGTGCGGACAAAGAGTACAAACACTGGCATTTTTAAAACATCCTTAGCGTAAATGTTTACCCCTGGGAAAAACAAACCAAAGGATTACACCAAGAAGTTAGTTGTGAGGAACAGGAATGTGCCAATAGGAAGAGGGAAGTCGAGTGTCGACAGGTGTACTGATGCAGGTTTAGTAAACGTCCTTCAGGTGACAGGTTTTGGAAGAGCCACCGACACACAGCCCGATGTCACATCACACTCGGGACAGTGGACGCTCGTTTCTCTGCACGCTTTTCTTATATTTTTTCTGTGGCTGAATGTCAGAGCCTGATCAGCACAAATGACATAATAATTCTTTGCATTTCTACAGCGCTGTTCTCACGACTCAAAGCGCTCAGCAATTGCAGGTTAAGGGCCTTCCTTTGCTCAAGGGCCCAACAGAGCAGAGTCCCTTTTGGCATTTACGGGATTCGAACCGGCAACCTTCCGATTACCAGTGCAGATCCCTCGCCTCAGAGCCACCACTCTGCCTTGACATCCCCCTTGTGTTATTGCAGACCACCACAGCACAAGGCTTAGTGACTTCCACATTTGCCCGACACAAACAATAGTTGCTGCATTGTATCTGAACAGTGCCTTAGGGGGTAGCGTCTGTCTCGTCCTTCCACTTGATCACAATTATTTTCCCTTTATGCACCACAGTGAACCTTCATGTGCCCAAAGTCACCAGGCCCATCATGACCATTCAGTCGCCCAGCGTCATACGTACATCAGTTTCACTATCCGTGTCCATGTCCGATGACCAACGCGCGCGGTCACGACTATCGCTTGATTCAATTAAATGGTTGAGTTTCAGTTTATTCTTTCTGTGTGGCCTGGTGGTTGGGTTGGGTGGATTTTGGAACAAACTATTTTATGGAGCTGCTAGAATCCGAACTAGGAAAAGAAAATCCGAGCACATCTCTCCAGTTTTGATGTCACTACACTGGTTACCTGTGTCATTCAGGATTGACTTTAAAATACTGCTGATGGTTCACAAAGCCTTAAATAATCTGCTCCGTCACCTTACACTCCAAATTGTAACCTTGTATCTTCAAATGACGGTCTGCTTAGAATTCCATGAGCTAAACTTAAAAGTGGCGAGGTGGGCAGGTGGCCATCTGCTGTTAGGTACCTCAAATCTGGAATACGAGTTTACCGATAGAAACTCGCCAGGCTGATACGGTGGAGCACTTTATATATAAAAAAAAAAAAACTGCTGAAAAAACTCAACATCCATCCATCATCCAACCTGCTATATCCTAACTACAGGGTTACAGGGGTCTGCTGGAGCCAACAAAGGGTGCAAGGCAGGAAAAAAAAAAAAAAAAACACCCCGGGCAGGGTGCCAGCCCACCGCAGGGCACACACACACGGGGAAATTTAGGATCGCCAATGCACCTAACCTGCATGCTTGTGGACTGTGGGAGGAAATTATTATTCATGTTATTATTATTATATGTTCTTACTTTAACATGGCTTTCTCATCGCTTCATTTTAGTTTAATCCTGATGCTCTGTATATTCAATTATAATTATCATTCATGGTGGTCCAAAAATCCATACTCACCCCTAGTTTCTCAGCTGTTCTTTTTCTGTGCTGGCAATCTGTGCCCCCATCACCCAATCAGGGCACCGTGATGTCCCTCCATTAATGGATTAAAGGCCAGAAGTCCACATGACCATCATCATCATCAAGTTCTTCCATGAGAACCCTGAACACCAGGAGGCCTGATTGAGGTCACTGATGTTACGTAGAATGTCTAGAGGGGGCTGGGTGGTCTCAGACCCCCTGCATATTTTATTTTTTCTCCAGTAATTTAGAGTTTTTTTTTTTTTTTATTGCGTTTTTCCATTTATTCTCTGCTAGTGTTCCCTTATTTTAATTCTTATTTATTTGGTCTTTTTTTCCTCACTTTCTTCATCCTGTAAAGCACTTTGAGCTCATCATATTAAAATGTGCTCTCGAAGTAAATGTTATTATTTCCATTTCATCGACTCTCCGAGTCTGCAGGCCGTTTAATTTTCAAAAATGTATTTTCAATCTCTGTACCCCAGCGACTCTGTTCTGTTGTTTATGTACCTTGACAGCCCCTCTAAGTTAAGGAAGCAGGAGGGGCGGCAGACTGATTTGTTTGTGGTGTACGATGAACTGTTAATGACGAGTGGTCACAGTTACTGAAAGTGATCAATAATAATAATAATATTCTTTGCATTTCTACAGCGCTGTTCTCACTACTCAAAGCGCCCAGCAATTGCAGGTTAAGGGCCTTCCTTGCTGAAGGGCCCAACAGAGCAGAGGGATTCGAACCGGCAACCTTCGATTACCAGCGCAGACCCCTCGCCTCAGAGCCTCCACTCCGCCTAAACAATCTCCCCATCACTTCCGTCTGGTCCTCATTCCCACATTCGTCTCTGTCATAGTTTTAATGCCTGATAAATGAAGGCCGCAAGCCAACCCTCCCTAAAATGAGTTAAAAAAAAAAAAAACCCCCAAACATCTCGCCCCAAAAGCGAATATTACATAGCAAACTGGACATACGGAACACAACGTAGGTAGTGACGGGAGACGATGACACCCAGAGATGAGAGCCTCTCGTTGGCAAGGACACGAGCTCAGGGTTCCCACTGAGTCTGCGTTATAGCGAATTGTATTTATTATGCACACGCGATGGCCGGTTTGTGGAAAATGGTCTAACGTGAAGCTGGTCTGCGGTACAACGAAGGTTGAAAACTGCTGCCTTACAGTTTCTCATTTTTCACAGGCTCCACCCCACTCATGAATATTGATGAGTTACCACAGAGTGGTAGCACAGCTAGCCTTGAATATTTCTAAGACAGGCTGGAATGACCAACACAGGCCTCGGCATCAAATGTTTGCAGTGCACCGCACAATGCACGGGTCTCTCTTATACGCCATTTGGTATGGGATTCATCAAAGCAGTGCCAATGTTGTGAAGCGCCATCTATTGGAATGACAAATACAGTGCATTTTATTACTACAAATGTTTGCCATGCGTCATCTTTTAGAGACATAGAAACTGGACAGGCACTTACCCTCTTATTAAGGCGGAAGAGTCTACAACCGAAAATCAATGGAAAAATTGTGTGGTGTGGCGGAGGTTTAAGATGGAAGACTAGAAAAGAGGAGTCTGATTTGTCTACAATTGAAAAAGCCCGTGTGGCATTACAGCACGTGACAATTTGGCGTTGTACTTGCTGCTTTGGTTATGTTAAACACTTTTTCCCCACTTCGTCTGTGTGTTGTGTTGCCGCTACACTCTGTGGTGTTTGTGGATGCCGTATGGGGTTTACACTCTCGCCCCCCCAATTACAACTAACCTGATTTGTGCGATTCAATACAAAAAAAACAAAAAATGAAGCAACCGGCCGACTACCCTCTGCAGCTCCTGTTACTGGAGGTTCAAGCTTCACTCAGGCGGACTCCAATTTCCTAAAAATGGTGAAAGGGAAGAAGGGGGAGGGTCAGGAAAGATGACAGCCACAGTTCAGCGTTAACAACACATTTATTGAGATTACTGAGTTTATTGAGATTTAAAGAAAAGAAAAAAGAAAAAATATACAACACATCTATAAAAAAAACAAACAAAAAAAAAAAGCCAGTTTTCCTACAAGATTTCTACGTGTTTATATATGCAGCAGCTAATCTGGTCGATATTCAAATTATGCTACAAATATTGGTGAGATTATATATGCATTTACACAGGAGGTGACAAATTTGCTCTACCTAAAAGCCAAGGGGCTTCTGATCAATTCACAAGTCCGTCACCGACCGGCTTGCCACATTTGCAAATCGTACTCTTTACATCGATGCATTTACACACTCTGGATTATCGTCTTTCAAATAAGCATCTTCACCGAAACAACATTTGTAATAAACCTAAAACATTCCACTTAACTCTACCCCCTTTAATTGATACCCACTCCCAACACTGCTTACCAAGCAGTCATCAATGAGAGAAAACTGCACACCAGCCAAATGGACCCCCCTTTATCAAGAAGAGCTCCAGTATCCCCGTCTTCACCGCCGTTCCTGCAGTCTTGCCAGAGTAGCTGGGGGGCTCTGCAGGTCCCCCAAAAAAAAAAAAAGTCTTTTGCTTCTTCAATTTCCTGTGCCAAAGGCCGCTGCCATCTTTGTTTCGCTAGAAGAAATGTGCGCCAGAGAATGGAGACAACAGGCATCCAAAAAGCTTAAAAAAAAAAACTAGGGAGGACAGGGAGAAGAAGAGAGAGGACATCTGCTCAAGTCACTTACAGAGAACCCAATTTCTTTGCTCGTTTCCGAGTGGTCATAAAAAAAAAAAAGCCGGCGTTTCATAAAACCAAACACAATGCCAGACATGGCTGACCAACTGTCTCAGTTTCTACTCAGCAAAGTAAAGCGTGTCGTTTATTAACAAAGGAACACAATTCTGTGAAAGGTGCTCTGGGCCGCTCCCGTACGGTACGGGTATAGTCGGGTTTGACGAGTAAAGCCTTGCACTGGCGTCCTTTGTTAAAATGCGGGCACACGCCCAACAGCTCAGCCTGTGAACACTCATTCTCTAAACTCTGGTCAGGCTTCTTTATGGTGGCCATTCCAGTCCAACTCTCCTTTTTTATGTTCTATCAAGTGAAACATTGCTCTGTTTCAGTTTCAGGCCCTTCACCTGTTCACACTACCCCAAGCAAACCCCCCTGCCACTGGTGCCATCCATTTTTAGGCTCTCTGCACACTCACCACCCACCCAACACCACTCCCTTCCTTTGGTTTGTATATTTCTATCAATATTCTGAGCTGTCAATCTGTCACGACAGGTGCACGGTGTGAATATTCCATCACTTTCAAACAATTCATCTTTATTTGTTGTAAACTGGGACCACAGCCAGTTGACCAGTCACAAGTACTGTATGATGCCATTTAAAGTGACACTCACTGGTTTTCGTCCGTTTTCCTCACACATACGGGGATAATCTTTGATCCACCCTCACTTCAAATGAGTTACAATCAGGTGTGAACACTCCAAGGGGTTGGTGACACACTCGCTGCTCAACCATCTCAGGTCTCGCCATTCCCCTCAAGACCCCCGCTTGTAGCTGGCCTCCATTGCCCGACTATCCAAACACCACAAACTCAAACATGGCCACCATCCACTGAGCAGGGAAATAAAGAGATGGGATGGGGGACAGCAGCACCCCAAACCCGAGAGCCTTTTGTATCAAGCTTGACATAAAGACGCTGCCACGTGCAACCCTGCATGCAAAGGAACTGGTATGGATGTGGAAAAATAGAACATAGGCCTCCTGTATCACATATAGCAAGGAACTGTGCCAACACCAGTAATCGTGCCATTATATCCCCCCCCCGGTTAAACAAAATGAGATTAAATTCTTGCTCTTGACAAGAGATGGGTGGGCTGGGAGAAAAAGAGCGAGACAGGATGAATGGCGGAGGTCGACCCGAACCGGCACTGCCTCCTCATTCTTCTCTTTTTCATCCTTCCCATCTGCCACTTGTATTTTAGATGAGCTTAATGCTAGCAAGTCAGACATCCAAAAGAAGAGCGTCATCACCAAACATTTATTTTATTTCTAACCACTTACTGTTGCAAAAAAATAGTTTTTGGTTCTTAAACTCTATATATATATATATATTTTTTTTTTGTTTTTTTAAAAAAAGAACAGAACATCTAACTCCCTTTTAAGAAAACTGAAGGCGGAAAAAATTAAAACCATGAGGGAAAAAAAAAAAGAAAGGTTAAAGATGAACGCACCACACCAATGCCAGTTTGTGGGCTGCGCCTCAATATCTCTGCGCAGTTGTCACCTGCCAAAGCTCCACCCCCCTTTTCTCCCTCCCCAACACACCCATATAGTTGAGTCCCGCAGTCTCCAAATTTTCTGCCCAACCTTTTCGCTTCCCACTAAGGCCAGAGACTTCAAAAGAAGGCGTCCTTCTCTTGCGTTTTTTTCCGTCCCTTTACGCTGTCCCTGGTGCCATTTCTAGGAAGCGTGCAAGGTTTCCGATGGATGCCGAGACCCCCATTTTTCTGCGACTCAAAAGAGTGGGAGGGTAAAACAAAGAGAGGGCTCGTGTGAAATCCCCTGTTTCTGCAAAATCTCTGCAACTGAACCCTACGGCCCATTCTTGGAGTTCAGAGGAGACTTGATTTTTATTTCCTTTTTTTTTTTTTTATTTGTTATAGGGTGTTCAGGCTGGAGCCTGTGTTTACCCCACCTTATCACACTCCCACGCCCCTTTAAGGAGTGGGGTGCAGATCCAGTCGTTTTGTTAGCCGGATCGCCGGGTGCAGCCGTGCTTATGGGATCCAGTGTGGGTGTCACCCCCTTTCCCCCCAAAGGAGGAGGATCGCTTGCCCCCTCCACGCTGCGCTCTCTGCTGCTTCTGTGGCTCGTGTGCCTCAGACTGAGTGGATTCTGCTGGATTTTCTGCCCTCGCTGGACCAGAGAGATCTGTCAGTTTCCCATTCACACCCATGCTGTCCAGCCTTCATACAGCTGAGCCAAGTTATCCAGATTGGTAGCCTCCTTAATGACATAATCCACCTTGAAACAAAGAAACAAACACAAAAGAGAGGGATTTAAGAAAAAGAAAACAGACATTATATACAACCTAATCAATCAAACAACAGCAAGGAAAAGGTGGCGGAGGGATAAAACACCTGCCACTTCAGGAAATAAGGGGGGTTGAGAGAGCAATCTTTGTGAACCCGGATGTTATTTAGGAACCACAAACACACCAGTGGCACATGAAATGGAATACCCAGAAGGAATCCAGTCTGGAATACGCTAATACCTTATAGGACAGACAGGGGGCAGGCTATAATTGTGATCAAGGTGCCAAGGATGGCGGCACACCCTATGGTTACACAGAGTATGCCAGGGTTCACATCACTGGCACTCGCTCCATTGGTGTCACCTCGCGCTGCACAGTACTCTGTGAGGTGTTTTCATGTCCCTAGAGAGGTCACATTCTCCTCATGTCTGCATGGGTTTTACTAAAGGTAGTCCTGAACTGGATTAAAGGTCAAAACTTTTGTTAGGTGAATAATTGCTTTAAAGTATTACTTTGTAAAGGGTTTGCCTTGCATAACCAGATATTAAGGGAAAATAACTTACTAGATTAAGGAGGAGTCCCCGTCACCTACCTGCTCAGCCACACTCATCCGTCTGTTAGGATCCACATCTCTCCCCTCCAGCTTCGCTTTCACTCGTTTCCACACACTCACTGCATAAGAGTTCCTTTCCTGGACAGCTGTGGAGAGGAAAAAAAAATATATAAAATGTCCAGTAAGGAAACAAATCAAGACATGGGGTGTACCTTGGAGGAGAAAAACAGGAAAAAAAAAAAAGATGGAGGAGCATTTCAACGATTCAGACTTTTGACACTGTGGGAATTACTTAGAGAGCGGTGGTATAGAAAAATATATTAAAAGCATATTCTTAACATTGGTGATTTGCATAAAAATACGAGATGAGACAAAAATAACCGGATTGTTAAAAAATATATATATATATATATATATATATATATATATATATATATATATATATATATATATGTATATATATATATATATACACACACACACACACACACACTAGCCATGTGCGCCCATCTACGTTGCACGTGTTAAAGTTGTCTGTGAAGGGCTCCCTGTTTAAACGCTGCTGCCAATTGTGAACTGGGCCCTTCGTCGCACAGCATTATGATTTTTATAAGGGAAACAAAATTACAAAAGAAAACCTTTGGACATTGATTCGATAGGAACGGCCTACTCGGAATCACTGTCCGAATCGTAATTATGTGGTGGTGTAGGAGCATTTCTGCTTCTGTCCGTTCACAGTCCGTCTTGTTTTCACGACGCTATCGTTTCCTCTCACGGTGTCTTCTCAGCCTTTCTCCAATCTCGCAGGTTGCTTTGTGGCAATCCAAAGAGTAAGGCAATATACACGGAGCAATGGTTATAAAAGGGGGACACATAGGTATCCAGGCTCTTTAAAGCATAAATAGGGATCACTTCACTGACATGTGAGCAAGCCACGGTACAACTGTGAGACGCGCAACACTCGCTGGCTACAACGTAACAATAATAATATCGGGAACGTGCCGTTATGTTGTCATTCATTTTACCACTGTCTGTCTTTCATTCATATGTTACATAGGCATGTACCTTTTATCTTCGGCAATCTCATTCTCTAAGCAGGCCTCAGGAGCTCACCAGCGTAATACTGTCTACCACACCTTTCATTATTCCGGCACATTGTTGACATCCGTGAGTAACAACGTACTAAACTGGAAGGTGGTCTGTCTACGCATGCGTGGAATTCACGGACAAACAAAGATCAAGATCTAAATGAAGATCTCTTTAGTTAATTTAAAGCACAACCATTTGTTTAGTTTGTATGTCTGAGTTTTGAGGTGTGACTGGCGTACTGCAGTCTTCAGTAGTATAAGCCTGGAGAAGATTCTTAATGCAGTGCCTATGTTTTAGCTGTCTCTCTACTGCCATCTATTGCTGCTTCTTCTAATTCATTTGTGGACAAACAAAGATCAAGATCCAAATGAAGATTATATCTATACCCCTATCTATCTATATATATATATATATATATATATATATATCTATCTATCTCTATCTACCTATATCTATATATTTATTGCTGAATTCCAGCATTCTAAATATTGTCACCTTCTCTGTACTCCCCCTCCCGTCTCTACACCCACCGCTCCCTGCGTATCTTCCAAAGATTGAAACAGAGCTGGAAGTCGTCTTGCTTGAGGCTCTTCAACAGGCTTGCCATTTCTGTCTTCACTTCATCCATTGAAGAAAAATGTGTCCCCTTCAAGTCACTTTTGATTTTCGGGAACAAGTAAAAAATCCCAGGGAGCTAAACTGGACAAATAAGGAGGATTATTGAGAGGGGACAGGAATGTTTTTCTCGGTCAAAAACCCCTTTATGGAAAAAGAGAAAATGTGCGAGAAATTTGATGTTGATTCGCTTTTCGATTTTTTTTTTTTTCACCTGACATTATCGCGGCAAGTCGTGTAGTGATTGTTGTGCAAATACTGACTTTCACAGGATGTGCCTAGCCCGTCAGTGGTTTAAGAAGACGCGCGTGTAGGAGGGGATAGAGTTCTATGATTCACGTCCGGCCGACCTCCAGTTTTGTGTCTCGCCTCGTAGAAGTGTATTCTTAAAGCTGATTATATTTAAAGAGAAGCCTAAAGCACGTACGAGAACAAGTACTATATATTATGATGCACATTAGCATAGTAAGGGTTAAACCATAAAAAGCCCTTGCTATTTTATTATTTTTCTCTTTGCAGCTGCTAAACTTAAACTTCAGTCAAGGGCATTGTGTACTTTTAGAAGGCTCAACAGGCCAGCCATTGAGGCTTTGGCCATGAGACAAAAACCAGATTCCATTTGCAGCGGCTGGGCCTCTGCCTCCCTGTCAAGTCAAGGAAAATGCAGCTTATACGAGTTTTTGTTTTAGGGGCCCAGCTGCCCCAACCTCTAGCCCAATATCTAATGTGTGGGAGGTTCTACCCAATTCTGACTTACTGGTGGGAATCAATTGATAAATAAGTTCTGGGTACCTGCACAGGGTATGGAATATTGATGGCAGTTTCAATCAGGTGGACATTGGGTAATGATGGGAGGAGCCAGAAGGAAGACGGTACTTTGCATAAGTCATCAGAATTGTAATAAATGTAAGCTTGCTGAATTTGCTAATTGCTCATTTCTTTTGATTTGGGGCCGTGTGCGCGTCACACAATAAAATTGGATTTTGCTCCTATCCTGAAACTCCCACATGCCATCTTTGAGCAGCGTGTTTCTGCCACAACTGTAGCAAGGCAGGACACTGGACACTCCAGAAGTTTTGTATTTAGTGAGTGGTATCATCTATTCTTGCATTATGGTTTGTAATTAGTACTTTGAATTTCCCTGGGGCCTCCTCTCGGTTGGACGTGCCTGGAACACCTCACCTGCAAGGTGTCCCGATCAGATGCCTGAGCCACCTCATCTGACTCCTCTCGATGTGGAGGAGTAGCAGCTCTACTCTGCTTGATCAGCCCAACTTTGGCGGTCCCTTAAAGATAGGGTGAGGAGCTCAATCTCTATTGCTCCACTATGGCAATCAGCAGTAATTCTCCATCGGGGGAGGGGCAAACGATGAGGACTGGCATTGATCTCCAAGAGGGCAACTGAAGGTCTTCATGGAATGGGGTCTTGAAAACACTGAGAAGAGCAAGATTGGGTCGCAAGAAAGGGGGAACAAAAAAAGGGAGTGGTGTCCCTTCGACTTTCTCGTATACTCAGATATGGGGATGGATATTTGTAGAGTAAACCACAAGACAAGGATTCTGTTTTTATATTATGTACATTAAAGAACCATCAACAACAAATCAAATCAAATTAATAACAGTAAATCAGACTCTGCAGCTGCATGAATAAATATCTACCAGTTTCAGTGAACGGAAGTAGCTGAAAAGTTAATAGAAATCTACATTTTGTACCCAATTCTTGTATGCAAAATGTGGTTGACCGAAAGTTAAAGCGTCCTCAAGTTATCATTTTACACACAAACGAAATTCCAAAAACGGTATTTTCAGACTCAGATTCATCAAAATCTAATATTTCAACGATTCTATTACTTTCCCTATACTTTGTATATGAGAAGTAAAACATTTAAGAAACCCTGACATAAGAAAATAAAGAGAAAATGATGGGGAGAGAGGGGGGAAGAAGTCGTGTCAACCCAAAATTTTTTGTTTGTAGTACTTTTAATTTAATTTTTTATTAAACCAATCTCTCCAGTGCAAAACAGCACACTTAGTGGCGTTTAAGTGTTAAACTCAAACAAGGAGGGACATTATATCCTTAAATTTTTGTTTTTTTTTTCCTTTGCATATATTCTTTGTGACCGAGGCCTGGTCCACCTTAACACAAATACATCTGAAGATGCAGTTCTCGTTTGAAACGTCTTCCATCCAAACCAGCATTTTCTCGTCTTTTCTATGAGGTTTATCCACTCTGAAATGGCAAAAATGTGTAAATCATTCTTACTGGGAATGGGCAGGTATTATCAGGACAAGAGTGCTGCCTGTTTATGGAGCAATTCTGAAGTGGAGAAGAAACAAAAACTTCTTTGTGCAGACTGACAATGAAGTACAAGTGCTTTTAAAGATAGCAAACAAGTATATAAGAGAGTCATGGCCTTGAAAAAGGGAGGCTGGGAGTCGTGCCAAGATAAATACATTGAAATATTTGAGCGCTTCAATTCAAGGTGAGTACCCATTGGCTGATGCAGAGATTAGGAAAGGACAATCCGCACACTGAAGAAGAATTCACAGGTGACACAGCTGAAGACTGTGCCTGATCACTTGACAAATATAAAGCAGCATTTTCACCATTCACATTGCTATTCAACACCCGGTGTTGTCACGTTTACACACTTCTCGATCATTGAAAACATGCGGCCAAAACAAATTTAAAAAAAAATGATGATTTGATCTGTGTTAAGTGTCGATGTTTGAGGCCCACAAAGCAGACATTAAAACTTGTGTGTGAAGATGCGTCTAGAACCTGAATGAAGTCCACCTGTGGTAATCTGAATTGATTGGACATCATTTAGAAAAGCACATGTGGACCTGCTGTGCATAGAAGGTGCCACAATTCACACAGTATACCAGGACAAAAATCAAGCCATGAAGTCCAAGGAAACTCTCTGTAGACCCCCTAGGTGAGGAATAGGTCAAGGCAAGGGTGCGACATTGTTTCTAAACCTTTTTGTGTGTTTTCCCAGAAGCACAGTGGCCTCAATAATTGTGAAATGGAAGACTGGAACTACCAGGACTCATCCTAGAGTTGGCCATTATGTCAAACTGAGCAACTGGGCAAACAAAGAGCAAACAGCCAAGACAATACTGAAGTGAGTTTGGGTCAAGTCTCGAGTGTCCCAGCTAAATCCCAGACTTGAACCCTGGACAACCTGTGTGGAAACACCCTGTAGGTGTCCGTTCACAGACATCCCACCCAATCTAATGGAGCTTCAGAAGATCTGCCATGAAGAATGGGATCAACTGCACAAATCCAGATGTGCAAAGCTTATAGAGACTTACCAAGATGAATGAAAGCTGGAATTTGTGCTGAAGAAGGGGCTTCTACAAAAGCACTGAATGAAGTGTCTGGCTACTTCTATGAAGTAGAGATTTCAGTTTTTGATTTTTCATAAACTTGCAAACCTTTCCTAAAATGTTTGCATGTCATCATTATGGATTACTGAGTGTAGACGAAGGGGCAAAAATAAATGGCAACTTATCCAATTAAAATGAATGTAAAACAAAGTGTGCAGGAAGTGAAGGGGTCTGAAGACTTTCTACAACCACTTGCCTTGTGGAGACCAGACAGGAGTCTGGAGGGTTGGTTTAATGTCCACTTACTAGTGTGTTGTGCAATGTTAGACGAGAAAAGACTGCTGATGCCTTGGAGTTAGCATTTGACTTCAAACATGCCATAATATCTGTAAAGGTGCACAGCATTCAGGGTATATGAGAAACAACTCCAAACTAGCTTCAGACAAAGAACAAGTAATAAAAGAGCAATGGACACAAGAAAGAACGTCTCAACAGACTTACAGAACAGCACGCCCTCCGATATGCGGAATATGGCAAAACTACTGTCATTCAGCCGTTATTGCACAATTTAAACTAGAGCCTTGTGTTACTGGGAAACCATTCACTGAGGATGGCCACACCGTAGACAGACTTTCAAAGAATAGACGTAAAATTGCATACCTCTACCCGTTTTGGGGTCCCGCACTGCCCTCTTAGGGCTAGGGGCCAGTCCTTTGCTGGTAAGAGCCAGGGTGCTCGGAGGAGTGTCTGCCGAGGTCCCCACATTACGTGGGAGCAGCTTGCGGGAGTTCTGAGACATGTTGTCCGTCTGGGTCTTTTGTGCATTGCAGCGCACCGCTGAAGAGGAGAAAGAAAAAAAGAGCATGAAGAAAATCAGCAACAAAGTGAGGGTATGAGACCGAGGGACAGACGGACGGACATATAGATGTGAAAGGCACTATATAATAGAATGATAGGAAAGGCACTGTATAATAGACAGATGTGAAAGGCACTATATAACAGACAGACAGAAATGAAAGGCACTATATAATAGACAGATGTGAAAGGCACTATATAATAGATCGATAGGAAAGGCACAGTATAATAAAGCGAAAGGCACTATATAACTGATAGACAGATGTGAAAGGCACAGTATAATAAATAGAAAGGAAAGCCACTGTATAACAGATAGACAGATATGAAAGGCACTATATAACTGACAGATGGAGACAGATATGAAAGGGACTGTATGATAGTATTTTTCTGAAGTAGAAAGGGAAGGTCTACAGGACGGTAGTGAGACCAGCTATATTATATGGGTTGGTGACGGTGACACAGGAGACAGAGCTGGAGGTGGCAGAGTTAAAGATGCGAAGATTTGCATTGGGTGTGACGAGGATGGACAGGATTAGAAATGAGGACATTAGAGGGTCAGCTCAGGTTGGAAGGTTGGGAGACAAAGTCAGAGAGGCGAGATTACGTTGGTTTGGACCTGAGCAGGGGAGAGATGCTGGGGATATTAGGAGAAGGGTGCTAAGGATAAAGCTGTCAGGTAAGGGGAAAAGAAGGCGGCCTAAGAGAAGGTTTATGGATGTGGTGAGAGAGGACATGTAGGTGCTGGGTGTGTCAGAGCAGAATGAGGAGGACAGGAAAAGATGGAACAATGTGATACACATTGCAGCTGAAAGAAGAAGAAATTTTGCTTTTACAGAAGTTCAGAAATAATAAAATATTAGAACAACCACCCACCAACCCATCTCACACACACACAAAACAACTACCAAAAAAATGACATGGTCCAAGCACATTCTAGTCAGCCTAGCGTGCAAGAGCTTCAAGTGCACCCAGGTGGGGGGGAAATATCATGAAGACAAGCAGAAACTCTCTTGCCTTAAATGGCAGTTGACCCACATCTCCTAAAGTGCTTTGGCATGGCAAGTCGAAGACTCGTTCTGCACTTCTCGAGCTGTAACCTGCACAGCAGGTTTCTAACAGAAGTGATGAGTTATTTATAACAAAACACTCAAAAATGAAACATTTGTATATTCTTTGTGTAGTCTGGAATGCCCAAGTGTGCCAGACCCAGCAGGAGACTGCAGTTCTGCAAGAGCTGAATCATACCCTGCTTTTCATAAATCTCTAAAGCATTTCTGCCTGTCTGGTATATTTGTATTTTGCTGTTTTTAAGTTTGATCAATTGCCAATACTGATGTGTAGCACTGTGAGCTAAATGCCCATGAATAAAGATGCAGAAATAAAAAGTAATACTAAAAATTTAACTCGAACTTACATAAGCATACATGAAAGAGACACGGTGGTCATTACAATCAGGTGCACAGAGGACAGTGAAATTCTTACTCGATTTGAATCCCAACCCTAAGTCTGGATGTCTGTCTGTGCAGGTTTTGCTTAGAATATTCTGGTTTTCCATTCACATCCCATTGTGTTAGGTTAGATGGCGCTGTGGTTTGTGGTCTGTGATGGACTGACTGATTTTATGATCGATTTTTCAGGTTTCAAGACCCGACTTATATGCGAGTATATATAGTAACCAACATTTTCACTGCTCTGATGGGATCTCAGTCTATGGCAGGATTGCCTAAACACACCCATTTAACATTTTGTTCTGCTGCTGTTTTTCAGGTGTATTAGTAAAGTGCTTTCTGAATTAACCTCATAAAAGGATTTGGGGGTGATGTCTTTTTCTGCAAATCCATGCTCAAGTGTTATGCCCTCTGGAAGGCGGACATGTGGTCTTACCTGCCGCAAAACTGGTCTGCAACCCCAAGGATGTAGGGCTGCTGCATTCCCCTGCTCTCTCTGTAACAAGTGGAGATGCAAAGCCGACGAGCCCATTATAGATCCTGCAAAGCAAAACTGGCAGTATTAGTGGCTGCAAGATGGCACGGGTCGTCCACTTGCACGTAAGCACAAACACCTCACACTTTTGTCAAGGACAGTCAATATAACTTTAGAAAGCGTGATTATATCAATAACACCAAACAATTTTGGGTGCATCTTAATACAGCATGGCCTGCTGATCACAAACTTCTTTAAAATGTTCCTACCATGTACCATTTTACTGCAGTTGCTAATTTTAGGGATTTGCTCTCATATTTAAAGCACATATAAACAGTACAGCAACTACAACTGGAACATCAATAGTGAAATAAAAGTCATGGCAGTACTGAGAATGGGACAGCTAAAATAAAGAATCTCATTACATTGTGAGGAGATATTTTGCCTCCTCTACACATAAAACGTGGACAGTTTGTGTACGCAATGAACAAGGAAGGTGAAGGATTTTGATATCTGAGACACAAGTAACCGATGCCAATATTAAAGAGGCATTTTTGTTGGCCAACAGAGATTCCAATGACAAGCGGTTAGAAAAACTATCAGTGAGGCCAGAGGAGCTCACATGGAAGGCGTTCAAGGACATGGCTGAGAATTTTCTTGGCAGCTACTGAGTAATTAACGGTGTCCCGCTGGTCAAGAACATGCATCAAGCATACCAAACTATGAAGTGCAACCTGATACTAAAGATCAAATTTCCACCTTCACACTTGGATGTCTTCCCTGCTAATCTTGGTGGAGCCAGTAACAAACACAGTGAAAGGTTTTACCAGGACAGTGAAATGACAGACAAGCAGGGCAAGTGGAATCCATCAATGCTGGCCGCCTATTGTTGGACACTGAAACAAGAAGCATCACACGCAGAGAACAAACTAAAATGGGCAACAAGACATTTAAAGCTCAGTCTAACTAATGCAACGTGCTAACAACATTAAGTGATACGCCGTGCTCAATGGACTCAAATTTTACGTTTCTCCAAATTCCTAGGTGACACAGTCAATCTGAAAATACTTTTGTATTTCAGCTTCAAGTGCTCTATTCTGATTACCAAAAATTTATCAGAAAGTAAAACTTTTGAAGTGTCCAGCTGCAGTGAGGACAGTTTTAGGCATCGGACAGATCTGAGCACTTCAGACACTATGAGGTCCATAAATTGACAACCCGCCCTCCCCTTCTGGAGCCCCTCCCCTGTTTCCGCTGGTGACCTGACGCCCCTCATGACAATTTCAGTTCCCTTTAGTTCCTGCACTCAAATGTGTATTCAGCATTTATTAAACTTCTAAACTATCGAGGTCTCTCAGTTCTGCATCCGAAGCAGCTGGTGTCATATATTAGAAACAAACAACAAAATCTTAACATTTTGCATTATATAATATAAGTTTTATATCTGCGCTTGCCATGTCTTATTCATGAGACTGCACTTTTTAATATGTTAGTCATATGCCGCACACAACAGAGTAGTGGCTCTGTGGACGAGGATCAATACTGGTAATCAGAAGGTTGACCCCAATATAAAATGGGAAATGCTAAGGAAGAAGAAGAATAAATGATACGCTGCAGTCAGCTACGATTAACACTACATATTCTTAAAGACTCTGAATTGAATAAATCATATACCGTATATACTCATGTTTAAGATCTCCCGCGAATAAGTCGGCGCTCGATTTTACCGTATAATTTCCAGTATTTTATAATGTCGGCAGTACAAGTTGAATGCAGAAAACTCACGCTATTGGTCCAAGAGTTTATGATATGCTAATGCCCACCTGAGAGAGGAACCACAGAGCACACGGCCTTTTTATTCCTATGTATTGTGCCTACATGACCACACGGTAAGAGCCGAACTATTCCGAAGTGACATTTGCACTGATTTGTATCTTGCACCCTCATATACCTTTATCGTAAGAGCACCCCTTATCTATGATGGAGCGTTCGATCAGAAGAAAATACAAAGCTGGTTTTAAATTTATAGTCATTGAAGTAGCAAAAGAAAATTGGTAACTACGCTGCTGCAACAAAATTCGATATGTCGGAGAAACTGGTGTGAGATTGGAGGCGGAAAAAAAAAAAATCTTGGGACAAGACGCGACTTTCTCAGAGAGACACTTCCACGTCCCGTGAGACAAGACTTTGTGCCAAGAGATTTAACCAGGCCCGGGGCTGGAAATAAAAGACAAAGAGTAGATGACAAAGTAGAATGTTGCAAAGAATTCAAAAACGATGGCGTAATACACATGGCAGAGCAGGTTAGAGATAATGGAAGTACGAAAATTCGAAAGTCTCAAAAACATGATAGTAAAGATCGCATTAGCGCAAAACAACTGAAATTACTCGGTGAAATAACAGAACAGCAAAAAGAGATCGAATATATTGTTCTTTAAGTCGGAGACTTGTAGATCATCTAATTCGTGTTGCCATCACGGAAAAGTAGTGTTTCTTCCCAATGAAGAGGCGTATCCGCGAGAAATAAAAGATTTGTTGTTTGGTGAAAGTGAAATTCACATATGCGAGTGTCATAAATGCAGCACAAGCCAGGGGGTTGGCAAGCAAAGCCCCCTAGAAAAAGAAAAAAAATAAATAAAATTTCGCATTTTTGAACGGCCGTGTAAGTCTGGGTCTGATGATCGAGTTTTTGACCTGACTTACATGCGAGTATATACAGTAATTTGTGTAAACACTCAAAATATGTAATATTACGTGCCACACGTTTAGCAGCTCTTTAGAGTACGGTCTTTGTGGTCCTCTCTGTGTTATATCATTAGTACTGCATTATTGCTGGTGTACAAAATTTTAATATTTATATTAACAATACATTAATTGTTTATGCTCCAGAGGAATGACGCACTCAGAAGCACAAAGAGGTATAAAGCAGTCGTTTGAGTCGCCCAGCTAGGACCTTCTCTGTTAACCGAGCAGGTTTGCGTACCCATTGGGGATGACGGCTCGCAATCTTGCAGCAAGTATGAAGAGACGTTTATTACATTAGCACGGCCATTTTTGCTGGTGAAGCATATATATATATTTTTTGCAAACATGTTCAGCTTGACACCAAAAGTACATTCAGCACAAAAGTGTACCGCTGACACGTAAGTGGGGGCGTAGAAAGTGGGTGGAGTCAGAAGAGATGCAGCTGACAAGGGTATCATCTTTCGGCCGTCAGAATGTCTCAGGTCGCTGAATATGTCCGAATGCAGCTGGACTCTACTGAAACTTTTGGGGGGTTGGGGATAGAAGGGTATGCTGTTTAAGAGCTGGAGGCAACAAAATTCACCAACAGAAGAGTACACTGTCTGACACACCTGTGGCTCTGAGACTTGAGCTCTTTTAGAGTCGGTGGGATTTCCTGCAGCAGCTCCACCTGCTCTTGGCTGCGCAGTTGGCCAGTGGACTGCACCACGGTAAAAAGCACAATCTGCACATTATCTTGCCATGCCTTGTACTCCGACAGGAACTGGCGCACGCTGCCCTCATAAGGGACATCCTCTCCTTCTGCCAGGGCACTCTCCTCATCCTGCAAATGAAAAAGCATAGAGGGTGATGGGCAAAATGACTTGCATTCTTGCTTTGGCTCCCTTTCACACATCTGGGTCAAAAATGACTGGCTTGCCATGAATGATGACAGACACAATAGGGGCAAATTAAAAATGTTACCTTGGTCATGGCCCTTAGCAGGTGTTTGACATCACCCAGTAGACGGTTGTGGCAGGAAAGGGTCCCCTTGACTGCATCCACCAGCTCCTGTAACCTTTCTGAAACGTGTTCTAGCTGCTGTTCACGCTCTGCTTGCAAAGATCTCTGGGTCGACATCTCCTGGGTTAGCTTTTTTTGTGCAGAAGACAGCCATTCAGGACTACCAATTGGCGGCTCCAACACAGGCGTCTGAAACAAACAGCAAAGACACCGTTACACATTTCACGTGGTGGAGTATAATAGCCACAAGAAAATACATTTCTCACATCTTCAAATGACCACGTGGTCAAAATCCAGCCAAGCATTTTAGGTTCATGACTCATACTACAGCAAAAACACCCAGGAGACTGGCAATGGCGATTACTTTATTTTACTGTGGGGGGGTTTTACTCACCAGCCTGCAAAGAAGACACAGCTCCAGTGCAGAAACAGATGTATTGAACTGAGAAGCGAAGGAGCAGGTGGCCTGGCAACGCTTCAGGAGATCAAACATGGTTCCATCCAAATTATGAGCTTCAGATGTGCGTGTCCGCAAGCTCTCTAGGTTTAAGATGGTGCTACACAGGAAGGTCACTTGGTTGGCGCGCTGGCTTTCCTTCATGACCAGGGCTCTCCTCTCACTGATGGTTGCCTCAAAGTCCTGCAGCACGGGGGCAAGGGCTGGATTTGCTCCACCGGCCCATTTCAGACGTTGCTCAATACTGCCCTCTAGTGATGCCAGCTTGTCCTGCAGCAAATGTGAGTCGTCATTCCATTAAAAATAAAATCAATCATTACAAGTAATTATGAGTCTACGGCCTGCTCTCGGCCTCACCCTCTCCAGCTCTACGCCATTGCACTTGTCTGCACAGTCATCCTCTGAACACACCAAAACCAGCTCAGCCAGTCCCCCCCACCCACCTTAATATTTGACTTGACATCTCCAGAGCAATCCTTTCTCTTAACTTCTGCCACATTTTCAAATTCACCAGAGATACACTGCACAATTAATGGTTAATTCTGCTTCATGGGCCATTTTCTGAAGCCGTGTCTCTCAACCATTTACGATGCAACTCCTCACAATACCCTTCCTGTCATTCCTTTACTGTCAGAGAAGTTGCATCCAACTTCTAAATGGAGGATTCTTCCCAGAGGCTCACTCCATGCAGATCCCGTCTTTGGTAAAACAATTTTGTCAGCACCTCTGAGATTAGCACATCACTTAAGGCCGTGTCACACTGCACAATTTCTCAGGCCATTTTCAGTCACGGACTTAATTTATATAGGGTGGTTTTTTTTTTTTTTAAGTTTATAAACCAGGTTTATATAACGTGCAACAAACACATACACCTAAAGTCAACCACATAAATAAAATGCAAAAAATATAAATATTTGAATCCTCTATAGAAAATGCGTAAGGAGCTGGTGATACAATGCAGTCAGATTTAACTAAAGGGTGGTCCAGATCTAATTATGCAATTTTCATTACGCTATAACTTAAGTTTATTACACAGAGAATTCACAAAAAATTATTTTTGTTGCCAATAGAGGACAGCACCAGCCCTGCACTCCAAAATGGTGGGGAGACGGCTGTCAGTCGAACAGCGGGTGCGATGTGTTCTCCTTTTCATAATTAGATCTGGACCACCCTGTATTACCTACGAGAGTCAGGAGCAGTTACGGTAAGCTCCTCTGACCATATTTCGAGTGGTCTGACTTCCCCGTGTCAAGGGTGGCGCATGTTTATAGAGTAATTGGGGTGGGATGGAGCATAAAAGAGTGGCAGAGTGAGTCCGGTGTGCTTGTGAGGCACTGACTAGCCAAGCACTCAATGTGTGAATGTGGGTGACATCCATCTGCCTCATTAGTGCCCTGGGGTCCTTCATCGTGGCACCAGCACCCAAATGTAAGCTAAAAGGAGTTTTTGAAGGGCATGGAGCTGAGAAAGACGCTCTGGAAGGCAAATGGAGGAAACAGCAGGATGACAAGTGAGTGTGGATGTGAGGAGGCAGCGTAGTCAGACCCCAACAAGGGAGCAAAGGGACAGCGCTTTGAGCAATGGCGTCGGTGCTGGGACTGTTGCACAAGCCTCCTAGGAATCCAAAATGCACAGGGCGAGCACAAAGAATGACGGAGGGTCCGGCTCCGTACCTACAGTAGGGATAGGAGTAGGGTGCATGGGACCACTGCTGGGATGGAACAAACTAGGGGGGGGCTTTGCTTGCCAACCACCTAGCCTGCTCTATGCGGCAGCCACTTCGTGTCTCTGCTGCTCGCGTATGTGGATTTCACTTTCACCAAACAAATCTTTTAATTCTCGCGGACAGGCCTCTTGATTGGGAAGAAACACTACTTTTCCCTGATGGCAACACGAACTAGAAAATCTACAAGTCTCCGACTTAAAGTTTAAATCTGAACAATCTCTACATACTTCTGTCATATCACCTATGTCCATATATTTGATCTTTTTTGCTGTCCCGTTATTTCACCGAGTAGTAATTTCCATTTGTTAATGCTAATGTGATCTCTACTATTACTTTTTTGAGACATTCAAATTTAGTACTTCCATTATCTCTAACCTACTCTACTGTATCATGCCAATGTTTTTGACCCTCTTTACGACCTTCTACTTTGTCATCTGCTCTTTGTCTTTTATTTCTGGCTCGGACCTGGTTAAATCGCTTGGCACAAAGTCTCGTCTTGTGCCAGGCTAAAAAGTCTCGTCTCAGGATTTTATTTTTTTATATAATAGAGATTTTATCGACTTTAATTACCAAGGAGATTGACACTTTTTGCACTTGGGAGTTTTAAGCCTATTTGACATTTTGTTTTAATAAAAGCACAATGCACTTTTGCATTGTACCCTTATATGTAAAGTGTTCTCATTGCACAGGCCCTCCATGGTTTAAGACTTTCAAAGGTCTCAGGATCAAGAGGGACAAAGTAAGTTGCAGGAGTGTGGCAGCCCTGGTTGACTGAAATTGAACAGGTTTAAATTCATATTAAGCCATAGGGACAGGCTCTGTGACTGCGAAAGCCAACGAACAATGTGTGTTGAGCCGAAAGTACAATTCATATAAAGCAGCTTCAAGGAATGAGGAATGTGGACGTCTTGAACCTTGCAAACAGAAGAGATGCTCGTCTGATGTCTCATGTTTTACATACCACTAGAGAATGGAAAAAAGAATAAAAAAGGCAGAGATTGTAGCTGAACTCTAAACTGTGGTCAGGTAGAAGGTTATTGGCTGTCCAAAAAAGGATGAGTCTGCAAATGCTTTGGAAATGTGAGACTGTGCTGGACAATCATAACAGTCTTCTAATTAGTCATCCTCAGTGACACCTAGTTGTGTAATCCGACATGCTCACGTGATCAGATCAGCAAATGCAGTCATGTAATGCGACACTGGCTTTACGTGGCAAAACATGGCTAATTTCATCAGCGCAGCTACAGTGTCAACATCTAAATTTACACTTATGAGTGAAAGAAAAATGGATTTGGGGAGGGAGTCATGGTGGTTAACAGGAATTCAACAATACAAAAACAAAAAAAAAAAAAAAAAAAAAAAAAGTGCAGAATTCCTTAAGGGGTACCAGCATGTAAAAAAAAAAAAAAAACTTCCTCACCTGCATACTGCTGATGGACACCTCCACCTGATTTAATGCCTGCATTTTCTTTTTCAGGTTGGTCAAAATGACAGAGCGTGGTGGTGGGCTCACTGACAATGGCTGATTCCGAGTCCCAAGAACGTCTTCGTGCTGCCACTGTGGGGAAGAGACAGCTAGACAGGTGATTTCTTGAAGAATGGCAGGAGCATTTACAGAGCCAATATGTGCCAAAGGTTTTTAGGTTCATTCTTTTTACATATTTTAGGAATCTCACCTCAGGATATTGGGGCTCAGCGACCGCCGAAATGCTTTTCTTTGGATAACAATGTCTTGTTTCCAACATGACAGTGAATTGACTATACAAAATAAGCAAAATCTGCATCCCAATTACTTATGCCAAAGAGACATCCAAAAAAACTACTGAAGCATCCAAAACAAAACTACTGGTTGTAAAAACAGAAGCAAATGGGAACTGAAATGACTGAAAGGGTCTGGTCAGCTTAGCGTTACTTTGGGAGTTCTGTGCTTAGTGTTACTGCACACCCAGTGTTCAAAGAGATGAATAAAGAAAAATTAAAAAGAAAAAAAAAATAAAGAATACTTGATTTAGTTCCACCATTTAAGTTCTTAAGGGTTGCAGGAAGAGGAAGGAAAAAAATTAAACAGGTCTTTATGATAGACGTGTTATTTTGGACTAAAAATAGTAGTTAAATAAAAGTAAATGTTTTGTTACACTGTATTTTCCAGACTTGCAATACACCAACTGTGTATACCAGTTTACAGTGATTTACAAACATGGACCAAATGACCCACTTAGAAATACAACTGGGTATAAATTACTTGGCAGATCAATGCCTCGGTCACTAGGGGGTTTGCTTCCTGCAATGAACTTCCATTAGTGTGTATATGGTGTGTAAATATTTTACTGTAGATTATTCACGATAAGTTTACTGCTTGTTAATACAAGCAGCCTGAACCTCCAAACAGCCAATCATGTGCAAAGAAAGGGTCAAGCGGTTTAGCTGATGCTTGACAAATATTTGAATTACATTTATTTATACAGTACAGTATATCAGTGACTGCTGGGATAGACGGGTTAGGAAAATGAATGGATTTTCATACACTAGGCAAGACCTGTGATCTAAGCTGCCTGTAACCGTGGTTTGATTGCTGGTAGTAGCTGCCCTTCTTGGCTTTTCCAAGCACTGCAGTCTCCAGGGCTCACACAGAAGGGGGGTGATAAAAGAAAATATTGGTAGATCTACTAGAGAGAGATTAGATGATTACGACAATACTCGTTCAATTTAACTAAAAGGCCACAAATACTGAAAGTGACAACTCTTTCCAAAAAATGATCTCTGAACACACACACACACAGTGTTGAATGTTGAGGAAGACAGACTACTGTAATCCTGCCAGCTAAGAACAGGATGGTGAGGCTACGATAGTGGGCATATGATCACCAGAATCAGACATCTGAAAAATGTCACTAGGTCTGATGAATCTCAATGTGTCTTTAGACATGCAAATGGCATGGCAGGGTTAGAATCTGGCTTAAACCGCATGAATCAAGGATCCATCAGAAGCTGTGAAATGGCCTCCACCTACCATGTGACTATCTTCTAATAATAGTATGCCATGGCATACCTAAGCACAGCCCGTGCGTGTTTCCTTTAGGGTCCGTCTCCTGTTTTTCAAATGGACAATACATCGTGTCACAAACATTGGCTCTGTGAATACGGCTGCGCTTTCGGACTTGCAGCAATGGCCCGCACAGTTCTCAGCACTCACTCCATGAGTGCAAATTTCAGATAAGGTGGAACGTGCAGAAGTTAACAACATGGGGGAAAAGAAATGCAGAAGTGAATCAGACTAATGTGCCTGCAGGAACAAAAACCACTAAGGAATGTTTTCTGCCCTTTTGGAATCCATGCCTCAAAGAATTTGGGTTATTTTAGAGGCAAAAGGGGTTGGTAACTAGAAAGGTGGCCCTAAGTACACAATGTATGGTGTTTTTAGAGGAGATGGGATAAAATGAAAAAACGATAAACAAAGGTTTACCACGCTTAAAAGCTTTTACCATGTGTCCTAAAAATCACATTAAGAATTGTCAAGACAAATCCCTTAAAACAAAAAGGTGTGCACCACATTGCAAATATTAAGTATTTCTGAAATGTGTGAAGGATTCCTGGAGATGGAGACTTACGGGAAATGACAACCAGTATCTAGTACTTGGTGCCCGTCCTCACCTGGAACATGGTGATGTGCAGCTGTGCCCTCTGGAGGCTCACTCGGCAAGCTTCGATACTGGTTTCCAGGCGGCGCACAAGGTCTAGCTTCTTCCAGGCTGTGTCGTAAGAGCTAGCCAGCACGGTGGCCCTGTTCAGAAGAAGCTGGGACATTCTGCCCGTCTGCACACCTTGTTCCACCGCTTTCTTGCAGAGTTCATCTAATGACACTTTCCCCTCTGCCCCAAAGTCTTTCGCCTCCACCTGGGCAATTAAGTCCATGCCTAACGCACTCAGAGCGCTGCAGAGGGCTAAGCCCAGAGCTTGAGTGGGCAAGCCCATCAGCAACTGCCTGACAAAATCTGCTGTGAAGGCCTTAATAGGCCTGGCCATCTGTTCTTCACTAGCCACAGAGTTTCTGAATAAAGCCTTCACTGGAATCAGCGACACAGGACCATTCTGGGAGCTGGTCTCATCGCTGATGGAAGAACAAGTCCCTGCATGGAATTGAGACAGAGAGAGGCAGATAGAAAGACAGAAAGTAAGCACATGGAACACTCCGGCTTTCTAGAATAACGCATCCCTCTAAATTTTGACAAACAAAAACTAAACTAAAACAGATTGGCAGCAAAATGAACCATAACATACAGTGCTTCCAGCCCACACAACTGGACTTTATGTAAATGCGTGGAAGACCACAAATTCTACACTGAACTCTGGCAAACAAGACTGATGTACAATTTCCACAGACTCCGTTCCTAACACTAATGGAAAACGTCGTATTAACAAATTACCAGTATAAGATTTTTTTACAGCCCGTTTTCATTTCTTTCTCGCTCAGAGACCTTAACAGAGCTGGCTCATTGCATATGTTACTTACCCGAGAGGGTCTGCGCGAAGGAGCCACAAAGCCTGAAGAACTCGCGGATGGTCTGAAGTCTTTTGAGAAAAAAGATTTCCTCAAGGACTTGCCGGTGACGAATGCTGTCAAAGAAGTTCACTTGCGCAGCCCGAGCCTCTCGAATCACGTCGATCTTCCTCCAGGCAGGGGGCACCTCCATCTTATTCAGCTGCAGAGATACAGCACATTTCAAAATCCAATACTTCAAATGAGAGGGCCGAGAGTATTCAGGGATTTAGAACACAGAAAAATTTAGGAATCTCTTTCTTTACACAAAAAAAAAAAAATCTTGGGAGGGAGACGAGACGTGATCTTCTCGCAAGACAATTTGTCGTCCCGCGGAAGACACTTTAACGTCACGTGAGACAAGGCAGTGAGACCACATTTAAAACAAGTTCACGGACATCTAACCTAGCAGTTGTTGGATTGCTTCTGGTAGACAGACATCATGTGCTCCCAGCTCTTAAAACAATGAGAAGCAGAACACACAGCTCACCAGCAGCAGCAAGCCAGCAGATGATCTGATCGCATCTCCTTAGCGTGCTTCTCCTCACCCCTTCACAACACGAGCGGCACAGACACAAAGTGGCAAAAGGACAGCTGCTGTACAGGCTTTTAAATGATCGACGTGCAGTGCGACTAAAACAACACGTAGAAAGACAGCAGGTGATCTGACGGTATCTCCTTAGCGTGTGTTCAGAGCATTATACAGTGCATTCGGAAAGTATTCACAGCGCATCACCTTTTCCACATTACAGCCTTATTCAAAAATGGATAAAATTCATTTTTTTCCTCAGAATTCTACACACAACACCCCATAATGACAACGTGAAAAAAGTTTACTTGAGGTTTTTGCAAATTTATTAAAAATACAAAAACTGAGAAAGCACATGTACATAAGTATTCACAGCCTTTGCTCAGTACTTTGTTGATGCATCTTTGGCAGCAATTCCAGCCTCAAGTCTTTTTGAATAAGATGCCACAAGCTTGGCACACCTATCCTTGGCCAGTTTCGCCCATTCCTCTTTACAGCACCTCTCAAGCTCCATCAGGTTGGATGGGAAGCGTTGTTGCACAGCCATTTTAAGATCTCTCCAGAGATGTTCAATCAGATTCAAGTCTGGGCTCTGGCTGGGCCACTCAAGGACATTCACAGAGTTGTCCTGAAGCCACTCCTTTGATCTCTTGGCTGTGTGCTTAGGGTCGTTGTCCTGCTGAAAGATGAACCGTCGCCCCAGTCTGAGGTCAAGAGCGCTCTGGAGCAGGTTTTCATCCAGGATGTCTCTGAACATTGCTGCAGTCATCTTTCCCCTTTATCCTGACTAGTCTCCCAGTTCCTGAAGCTGCCACCACAATGCTTCACTGTAGGGATGGCATTGGCCTGGTGAGGAGTGGTGCCTGGTTTCCTCCAAACGTGACGCCTGGCATTCACACCAAAGAGTTCAATTTTTGTCTCATCAGACCAGAGAATTTTGTTTCTCATGGTCTGAGAGTCCTTCAGGTGCCTTTTGGCAAACTCCAGGTCGGCTGCCATGTGCCTTTTACTAAGGAGTGGCTTCCGTCTGGCGACTCTACCATACAGGCCTGATTGGTGGATTGCTGCAGAGACGCTTGACCTTCTGGAAGGTTCTCCTCTCTCCACAGAGAACCACTGGAGCTCTGACAGAGTGACCATCGGGTTCTTGGTCACCTCCCTGACTAAGGCCCTTCTCTACCGATCGCTCAGTTTAGATGGCCGGCCAGCTCTAGGAAGAGTCCTGGTGGTTTCGAACTTCTTCCACTTACGGATGATGGAGGCCACTGTGCTCATGAGGACCTTCAAAGCAGCAGAAATGTTTCTGTAACCTTCCCCAGATTTGTGCCTCGAGACAATCCTGTCTCGGAGGTCTACAGACAATTCCTTTGACTTCATGCTTGGTTTGTGCTCTGACATGAACTGTCAACTGTGGGACCTTCTATAGACAGGTGAGTGCCTTTCCAAATCAGGTCACATCAACTGAATTGACCACATGTGGACTCCCACATGTGGACTCCAACATCTCAAGGATGATCAGGAGAAACAGGATGCACCTGAGCTCAATTTGGAGCTTCATGGCAAAGGTTGTGAATACTTATGTACATGTGATTTCTCAGGTTTTTTTATTTTTAATAAATTTGCAAAAACCTAAAGTAATCTTTTTTCACGTTGTCATTATGGGGTGTTGTGTGTAGAATTCTGAGGAAAAAAATGAATTTAATCCATTTTGGAATAAGGCTGTAACATAACAAAATGTGGAAAAAGTGATGCGCTGTGAATACTTTCCGGATGCACTGTACGTCCTGCAAGAAAGAGATGCAACCACGCCCGGGACTAGATATAAAAGCTTGCTTCTCCAAATGTTTTAAAGTAAAAGTGAAAATAATCTCTTAAACTGTATATACGGTAAACCAAACCCGGGGAAGGGCGAGCGAAGCCCCCTAGTATATTTAAAAATAAAGTAAAAACCCAACAGTTCTCCTTTCTTAGAGATCTGTAGAAAGTGCAGACAGAACAGGAATGCAAACCCACTCAGTAGAGTAGCAATGTCCTCGTGACACGATGAACTTCATTCCCTTCCAAAAGTTGCGCGGCCTCCTTCGTGAACTTCACTTCTATGCCAGCAGAGTATAATTCATAGAGAGCCTTACCTTTTCAGTCAGAAGGCTGAAAGCGCTCTCAAGTTGAGCAAACATCCCGTCAAAGGCAACAAGCAGCATCTGACCAGCGCTCATCTTAGGGGGGTCCTGCATGGAACCTTCTAGTGTACGAGGCTGAATAAGCTCAGAATACTGAGCACGCAGCAGTCTGAAATGAAAGAATTCAGATGCACCATTAAATACTGAACACAGACAAAGTGGAAACAAGACAAGGGCTGCTGCGATACAATAATGAGAAAAAGGCATTTGCCCCCGTGTCTCTTTTTTTGAGTAAGGAATGGCCTCAGACCTTCTCTCCCTTGCCATCATTTGTGAATTTTCCCTTGGGATTAATAAAGTATCTATCTATCAATAAACTACATCAGTTTCAAGACTGTTCAGGATTATCCTCCAAGAGTCAGCTGATTATTCAGTATGTTTTCATATGGTTAATTTTTTATTAAAATACACTTCTTAACATGCTCTGTTTAGACAAAATGCAACACTATACAAAGGGAACTTGAGTGAAGACACATTAGAATTTTTAAAATTACTACTTTCTTTAATCAAGGAACAAAGTTAGCCAACGCTCTTATCATTAATGAGGAAAAATAACTGCCACCATAATTTCAATACAACAATAGTGGCAGCTTCCTAGAACTCAAAGTCAGTCTTTCACATTGCCGTGCTGGAATTTTAGACCACTCAACTTGTCAGCTTTAATTCAGACACACAAATTGCGAGGGTGAACTATTTGCTTTAGGTCCTTATAGTTGGGTTCAAGACAGGACTTTAATTTTGTTTCTTCTAAGCCATTCCGTTGTATAGATGTGCTTTTGTGATCTGGGCGATCGATCGATCGATAAATGCTATATAACAGATAGATATGTGAAAGGCACTATATAATAGATAGATAGATACTTTATTAATTCCAAGGGGAAATTCAGATAAATTATTACACTTCAACTTCAGCTCACAGGGAGATGACTGGACATTCCCCTTAAGCATATTCTAGTGAAGGGCAGAATTCCTGGTTCCTTCAATAATGGCAAGTCTTTCAGGTCCAGGAAACAAAGTTATCTAAATCTACTATTGTGGGTACAATGTTCTTACTGTAGAAAGCACTGTTAGCTTTACACCAGACATAGTGGGACATGTGTTGTTAAGAGAGTCCTAATTATGGGCCTGTCATTCAATAAAACATTTCAGAATCATCCAGGTGTTTCTTTACAAATACGAGATGAGCACTGATGCCACTCTTGGATAGCAGAGGTTTCTGTCTTTCTCCTCTTCTACGAGTAATTTTTCTCCCCAATTTCTTTCTTATAGTGGAGTCATCAACACAAATCTTAATAAGGCTACAGAGGCACAGAAATCTTTGGATATTCTTCTGGGATCCTCGATGACATCTTCAATGGGTCATCACTGTGCCTCGGAGGTCATTCTGGCAGGCCACCCTATCATGGGAAGATTCCACATTGTTTGTTCAAAATGTTCTCCATTTGGTGATTAACGGCTATTTCTGTGGTGTGCTGGAGTCCATTTTCTCTGAGAAAAATCAACTTAATCCTAGCCTAACACTAACATTAAGCCAGGATAATTAAGGATACACATACTCAGGAAAATGATTCTAGAATTCAATAAAGGCTAATATAGCTAAGGAAAATGAGGTGTAAATTACCCTGTTAATGGGTGGCAAACGCCCTAATCAAACAATCTAATTAAAGCATTCGCAATGATTCTGTGCAACGTTACATGGTAAATACTTACCTGGTGACGTCAAGATAATGGGCATCTGTCTCCTCATCTAATCCCATGACCGCGTTTCGAAGGTAAGCCTGGAGGGCTTCTACCAATCCCTGCAGAGACACCCCATCGGCATTCTGCTCAATCAGAGCATCGAGCTCAGTCAGCATGTTCTCCAGGGTGCTCTCTCCCTTCATCATACAGCGAAGAGCCTCCGGAAAAATGATCTGGCGGAAATTAGTGTTGAGCTCCTGTAGACAAAAAGAAGGAACACCACAATGGGGACTGCAACTAGCATATTAAATATGAATTCTTATGTTAAAAACATTGGGAGTGGTCTCATCTCAACTTTCTCGTATGCTCAGATATGGGGATGGATATTCGAGGAGTAAACTGCAGCACAAGGATTATATTTTTGCATTATATACATTAAAGAACCATCAACAACAAATCAAATCAATATATTGAACAATTATAAAAGTAAAGGTGAATAAATCAGACTCTGCAGCTGCATGAATAAAAAATGTAGTGGTATTATAAAGAAACTGAAAAGTACTTACCAAACAGTTAAATTCTGTTCACTTATAAAAAGGTAAAACGTTGCAATCCAAAAGAAAAACAGCGGAGTAATGAAACCTTCTTTGCAAAAGAACAACATATTGCCGACCCAATAGCATGAACTGACAAAATGACCGATAATGGCAAATATAGCTGTTTAAAAGCTGTTGAGTAGACAGTTGAGTAGGAGGAGGGATAATTACCTACACAAACGGCTGGACTGCAATCGACTCAGCTGGTTAAAATAATTACAATTGTCAATAGCGGGTTCCACTGTTATAAGATTTTATAGATTTCTTTTGTCCGGGTTACCAACAGATTAATAATAATTAATCTCATTAGTTGTTAGTAATATAAATGTTGTTTTCAAAGAGTGCAAGAATATAGGTAGGCATTTCCAGTAAAATAATTTAAATGAAAAAATATATATATAGTTTTTTTTTTTAAAAATCGGTGAACACCACATATTACAGAGATCTGTAAGTCGTAAATTTGGCGTACCTATGCACCTAAGTAGGACCTACTACAGTAAACACCTGGCATTTATGCAAACACATTTTTTAACGGTATGACGCAACACGTTTCAATGCTGGTTATGCACACATTTTAATAGTGAAAATTGAAATCATCAAGAAAACTGTATGCTTTCTGAGAAAGTGTAACGAGATCAAAAATGTCCAAAATTATTTGCTTTACCGTAATACCTATATTGAAAATTCATCATAATTTTATTTTGCTAAATTTACGTAAATAACCACTTTCAGTAAGCAGAAGTGGGTCAAAAATTGCAAGAGACTTTAGTAATGAATATAACGTAATACTTGTGCACAAAATTTCATTTACGTACAGCAAAAATGTTCTCAAATATGTATTACAATTTGAAAGGGAAACGGAAAATTGTGATTAGCTCGAAAACCGTCATTTTTGAAAAAATGAAAAGTGACAAAAAATGCTTACAGTATGGTGCTTTACCATAATAAGATGTGAAATGATCAAATTTGTAACATTTTTGGGGAAACGTTTCAGATAAAGTACCACTTCTGGTTAGCAGAAATAGCTCAAAAATTGAAAGAAATCTACATTTTATACCGAATACTTGTATGCAAAATTTGGTTGACCAAAGTGAAAGAGTACTCAGGTTATCGTGTTTACATACAGACACACACACACACACACACACACACACACACACACACACACACACACACACACACACACACACACACACAGAGGCAATTCCAAAAATGGTATTTTCAGACTCAAGAGGTCTAAAACGTCGAGATTCCCCCCAAAATCTTGAAATCTAATTTTTGGACGATTCCAATGCTTTCCCTATACTTTGCTTTTTTTACTTTCTTGTATACAAAGGCAATGTAGAGTATTTTCAATATGGATGAGTGGATTGGAAATTCTGCTTTGAACGAAGGATACATTTCTGGGAGTATAAATCAAGCCTGGCAGACAAGCGCATGCACTCACACATTGCTTTTAATGAAGTTTACAGGTTGCTCATCCAATTGATTGATCCTGCTTACTTTAGAACTTTATTAACTTCTCTATTTCTGCTAGGTACCTTGGGAATCAGTGAAGCACTCTTGGTCTACATCTGTTATGAATGGTATAGCAAATTCTAACTGAGAACATTCACCGACAGCTTTAGTTTAAGGAGTCTTTATTTTACAAGATGATAAAATCGCTCAAAGGAACCCCACTGCATTCGTCAACCATACCTGAAGGCACGTGTAGACTCCATTAGCTAGATAGACTGCTTGTGCGGTTTCAGCTGGGCTGGGGATATCCAGGTCATGCAAAAGCAGTTGACACTGCTGCAGCAGCTGTATTAGACAAGCCACATTCCCACTCATGCTGCACAATTCCTCCAAGAACCAGGCTCCATCTCGCGATGTCAGCTCCACAAGTTGTTCTCCAGCACTTGCTGCTGCACCCTCCATGACCAGGTTACGCCTGAGGATCAAGACACGTTTTAGAAGAGACATCAAGCTCATCTACTATTCATGTAGCTAGTGGTGTTAATGCAGCAGTGCCACAGGACTGAAGTGCGCAGATGAGATAAATGTTAAAGGAGACATGGAAACAGAGACTTGAGTGTCTGCTAACCTGGTGAGAGCACAAAGAGCAGAGACAATAATGCCAGCCAAACTGAGAGAGCCCAGCTCCCCGTTTTCCAGCAGGAACACCCCAATGCATCTCTCAATTTCTTGAAGCTGCTCCTCACACACTGGCACGCTGGCACCTTCTGCCTTCAGGCGATCCGCTTGCCGGATCAATCTGGCATTGGTCTCAGCAGCTTGGTGCTGCAGAGCCACTTCTGTGCTGGACAGAAACTGGCAGGTGGCAGTGGGAGGCTGGGGTGCAAACTGCATCTCATACCTGAAAATACAAAGACAATCGGATCAATAAGGCTGAAAGCAATAATGACAACATAATTTTCACCTGACCTCAGTGTTATCTGGGGTGACTTACTTGCGGAAGATTGCCTGACAATGTTCCACTGTCATGTCACAGATCAATTCTTCCATCCATTGCTTCCAGGAATACACACGATGGCGTAGGAAAACAGCACGCGGGTACAGTAGCGCTACAGTGGCATAGCTGTGTAGATGTTCAAGGCAGCCACGCAGCAAAGAGCGTCTCTGTTGGAAGAGGGCCCCAACCTCACCTTCCAACTGCTCACACTGACTGATCAAATGTGCTTGACCCGCATTTTGTAGGAATGCAGTGGCCGGCACATAGCTTGGTGGACCTACAGGAGAGAAAGGATGCAAGAAATTAGACAAATGCTACAAGCCCCCAAAAGCCAAAGTATGGGTTAGAAATACCAGGGATTTGGCCATTCATCATATTCACAAAAACATGGATGCACCTGTGTAAATGGAAGACAGGCAAGTTTCTAGTCCCTTTCTATACAATTGTCATTTTCTCCCTTAAAATGCAAGAACAAAAAGGACCTAAAGTACTGAGGCCAAAACCCTGACAAGAAATTACTAAAATGGCCAGCTGTTATCAGATTCCTATTCTGTTCTTTCTGGCCATCTCACCAAAGCACTGCACTCCTCAATACAATCATTACAGGACCAGAAAAATTTGTTTCCACAGCTTACTTGTTTATCTGTACTATGTATGTTGGTATTTATTAATGTATTTAATTTTATGTATTCTTCATAATTCTGTTCTTTTTTTCAAATTCTTGTAAAGAACATTATGTAAGAATCCATTGCAATAATAAATGTTTTCATTGCATTTGATATAATGGACTGTATTCAGTATTCCAAAGCAGAAATCAATACAATGATGACAATCCTCAGCTTCTTACCTAAATCAATTGGACTACTAATTTCCTGTAGAAGGCCAGCAAGCTGGGTGGCCTCCAGACTGGTGAATGCGGCCTGGTACTGGGAAATCCACTGCTCAAATTCAGAGAGTTTCAACTGGATGGCATCTTGGACTGTCCTCTCCCTGGACTGCAGCTGAGTGTGTTCAGAATACCTGGAGATGCACGCAAAAAAAGAAAAAAAAAATGCACTTCAGCAAGGTTTTCAAGGCTTCTGGGTCTACATTTAACATTTCCACATGCAAGGTGGCCTTCTATTTGAATATTTGTGGCACTAGCAACTTAAGAAGCTCAAGAGCAAGACTGGGCATTGCTTACTGCATTTAGTTCTGCACATCTCTCAGACTAACAAAAGAGAGTGTCCTCCTTCATGAGGGCCAACAACCAACACAACCCCGCGATCGAGGAGGAATTACTATATATATATATATATATATATATATATATATATATATATATATACACACACTTTCAATCCAATTTTCTATTATTCTTTGTTCCAGTGGTATTCGTGTAAACACCATGCTGCTTTTAACTTTCTATGATTTGCCTTCATGTCTAGAGTGACTGAAGTAATAAGGTAGATTTCTTTGAGCACCTGGTGTAGCCAGAGGTTTGCCATACGCTCTGTGCTGCAAGGTTTATTAAGGCTGAGGGCGAGAGCTCCACCCCACAGTAGGGAACAGGACGTCAAGTAAGGCATTCTTGGCTGATGAATGGCTTATAGTCAAGACTGCTGAGACTTTGTATGTTTAAATGTATTCTTAGAAACCAAAAGTAAGATGGGTCAGAGATGTCTTTAAAACATCATTTGTTGTTCGTGCCGATAATAAATAAGTTTCTTGAAGTGCTGAGAGTGTGACAGGCTATGTTATTCCTAAGGCACTTGTGTGGTTTAAAGTGTTAGAGGTTAACCAGCTGTGTGTTTGTCATTCATGGGGCACTGTTGTCATTAGGGTCTGTGTGTATGCAAGTCTCATAATGTCCTAGGAGAGTGACAAGTTGTGTTATTCCTAAGGCACTTGTGTGGATTAAAGTGCTAGTGATTAAACAGCTGCATGTGTGTCACTCATAAGGCACTGTTGAGTTTGTGTGTGTGTGCGGGTATCGATGTATGCGTGTGTTAATCTTAAAGTGCAACAGTAGACCAAGCCGGTAACGAATCTGATGAGTACACTTACCCCTAGGTAAAGGGTAGGTAGAGGGGCATATCACGATAATATAACCATAGAAACATAGATGGCTAAGAATGGCCGAGTGGAAAGTACAGCAAAAAAGGCCCATAACACTTACATATAAAAAAGGTCCTAATGTCCACTGGAGATCGCACCACCATCTCTACTACTCACCTGTGCTCCAGTGTGTGGATTGGGTGGTCAGCACGGTTTTCTGCTCCCTCTAAGAAATCCATCTCCTCCAGGAGTTTGCCCTGCAGCTTCTCCACCTCAGTAAGCTCCTCTTGCAAACTGAGGTACTCCTCCACGCTACTGTCCAGCTGTGGCAACAGTGTCAGCATCTCTTCACGATTTTTGAACCAGTTCACCTGATTCACACAGAAAATAAAAAGCATGGGTATGAAGATGATCTTCTTAGAATGACAAATCTTAAAAAAAAAACCAAATTCATGGCAACAAAAAACTGTCAGACTGCGAAGATCCCAGACCTTTATCTCTGCCACACGAGAAGAGAACAGGCTGCGTGTGATGTCTCTCTCCATCTCTCTCTTTGACTGCTTGCTCTCTGCTTGCTGGCCACCACCTCCATAAACGGCTCCAGCAAAGCCCACCTCACCTCCGGCAGTCCAGTCCACAAGAGGGTCATAAACAAAGGCCTCTAACAGAGTCAAAAGGGTCTCACGCCCACGTCTCATCATTTGAATGACCTGAAGATAAAAGCCTTCGTCCTCATACAGGCATTTTAAAGAAAGGCAGAAAATCAAAACAGGGAACCAAAACCCAGCGACTCACCTTTTCACATGATAGACGGAAAATGCCCTCCACACCAGTAACTCCTAATGCAGTCTCAATGTTGTGCGTCATGCGAAAAGGAACCTTCTCTGGAACTCGCAGGCTCTTCCCTACAAAGGAAAGATGAACATAGTTCAGCAACTCCTTTTGAGAAGCCAGAGCCTAAGAAAACCAGTTCTGACCAAATTCCAACCTTTCTCAAAGCAGACATTGTAGTCAATGTGCACCACTTCCCCAGTTGTCATGTCAATCAGTACGTTGTCAAGATGACGATCTCCTAGTCCGATGATGTACCCAACCATGGACATCACAGCAGTTGACCTGGCATATGACTGAATAGTAGGAACAAAAAAAAAATCAGCCATGACAAAAAGAAAGTGTTGAATGTTACAGTGGTGCACACCAGTTCTGAGAAGAATAATTTTAGTTGGACTGGTAGCAACACCAGCATAGTTTTTCTTTACGTAATTGTTATAATATGTGTACCATTCTTGCAATTACATAATAGTTTAGTAATTTAATATTTTTTCATTATGTTTGTGTTCAAAGCTGCTCTTGGGGGAAGTGAATTTCCCTGAGGGAAATAAAATACTGTTCATCAATAGTCTTAAGTCATATAAATTAACCCTACTAATAAAACTAAAGTTCCATTCACAATACTACATCTAATTTTAAAACAACTGCCATTAGTTTCCATTTTTGCATTTTGTCCAGACTTACAGTGTTTTCCATCTCAGAAAATTGCTCTCTAGAGTCAAAATTCTGAAAACCAAGCCTCTGTGCGGTCATCACTGGTTAGTGGTTATGATTTGGAATATTTCCTGACTGGCACCTGCTCATTACATCTCATTCCCAGATTGTTCACCCTCACACAAGACAACCATATTCCAAAATAGCGGGCACAGAAGTGTTGCTTTTCATTATGCCCGTGTTGCGTTGCTCATCTATATGTATCTAAATTGTGTTTTTTTTTTTTATACTGTGAATGTTGCATACACGTTCAAAAAGCAAATCTATTAGTGGCTACAGTCCTGCAATCAAATCTCGTTGCCACCCTTTCAAGGATTTTCCAACAGAAGATATGCCCATCCAGTGTAGAAGAAAATCTACATCACAGGCATTTTCGGTATTTTTAGTGTGGACAGAGATACATCCATAAACGATGTGAAAACGCTTGAATGGATCGAGATTGTTTAAAGTTAAGAATCACATTTTTACTTTCTCGTATAGGGAAAGTATTGTAATCGTCTGATAAGATTGGAGGTTGAGATTTTAATGACTCTTGACATTTTAGACCTCCCTGACTTTCTCATATATGAAGCGTAGGGAAAGTACTGGAATCCTCCAAAAATTCCATTTCGGGTTTTTGATGAAATCTTGATGTTTAAGACATCTGAGTCCAGAAATACCATTTTTGGAATTGTCTGTGTGTGTGTGTATGTATGTGTCCATCTGTATGTAAACACGATAATTTGAGTACGCTTTCATTTAGGTCAACCAAATTTTGCATACAAGTATTAGGTACAAAACATAGATTTCTACCAACTTTTGAGCTATTTCCTCTCGCCGGAAGTGGTACTTTACCCTTCATTCATGCAGTCCGATGTATTAAACTTTACTTTTATAATAATTGTTCAATATATTATTAATTTGATGTTGATGGCTCTTTAAAGTACATAATATAAAAATATAATCATTGTCATGCAGTTTACTCCTCAAATATCCATCCCCATATCCGAGTATATGAGAAAGTTGAGGGGAGACAACTCTCGATTTTTAAATCAAGATGTAGTAGTGTGGACTTAGCCTAAAACTTTATATACTTGGCACAATAATGGTATAGACAGTAATTAAGTACACAGAATATGAAGGACGCAGCAACCCTGTTCTCCAAGGGACTTGTAGCTGTGAGAGTGGAGAACAAGAAGCTTCCCTGATTTCTCCCTGTCAGGCTCACCTGTGTCACTCTCCACCATTCGCTAGGACAAGTACATGAGCACCACAGCTCTTTGGCTAGGAGACTTGGTGGTGTGGTTTCCATCAGCTCCTTTAGGACATCCTTCATGACACTGAGAGGCCAATCACGGCGTGAAACATCGAGGCTAAGCCCCACTGCCTTTAGGGCGGGGCCAATTTTGCTGTAATAAAGTTCACTTGGCCGAGGAACCAGAGGTGGATTCTGTGGTTGCTGGAATGAATCCTGGGCCTCAGGGTTGAAAAGAAAATACAAACAATTCAAATTTAATGAACAGATCAGTTAGTTAAAAAGCATATTTTTACTTCTCATGTACACCAACAATTTAACTGGCAAGAAATCACTAGAAGGGAAACTGGCTTAGTATTACACATTTCTGCACAAAAAGGCAGCATTTAGTTCTCCTACATCCAGAAAACAAAGGAAATGAAGAGACTACTGAACTCTCATTTTTCTGCCAATGTAATTTTGCTGTGATAATTGATTTTTTTGAGCTTCCCATCAGACATTTTGAAAGATTTTTTTTTTTTACATCACATTCGTAACTTATTAAAAATGCACAAAGAATCATGATAAAATCTAGTTTAGAGGTTGAATAATCCTCTTTTAAAAGATCCAAAAAGGAAGAATGACCGAAGCTCAACTTCCAAGAATAAGCTGAGAGCTCAAACTGACGAGACATTTCTGATTGCAGTTGCATGATTAGGAGATGATGATTCTTCTTATTCTGAGGGCATTTGTAGATTGGGCAGGTGTGTTTGTACAGGTAGTTTTGAATTTTCTAGCGTGGCTTTTGTCTTCATTTTTATGTTAGGGCCAAAATGGTTGCTCTCAGAATAATAGATTAATTTACTGGTATGCATCCCATACTCTAAGCTGGAAGGACCTTGAAATTACCTTCTGTGCCTGAAGAATGGCTTCCCTCTGCTGCCAGCGCTTGTAGAGTCCAAACAGGGGAGTTGCACCGTCCACCCACTGGATGAGTCCAGACCGGGTTCCCAGTGGTGTGACGGAGTAGTGGCGTGCATGGAAATGGGGGCTTTCTTGCTGATTTACTTTTGTGAACATAGTGTTCACAATTGATAGGAACTGCATGATTCTCTCATCCAAGTGCAAGTCTTCTAGACCTGTAGAAGAAAGTTGGGAGTAGTGCGAGAGAATGGAATAAATTCACAAAGTAAAACACATACAGAATAGGAAAAATAGTTTGGTTTAAATAAAGATTAAAAAAAAAAGATTGTAAAGCCAAGTTGGGAAGGATGCACTGCGTTGCCGTACCCACCACACAACAAAACAACTCGGGATCCCAGTTGGCACCTCCCCTTCAGGCAGACACGCAGTCCAGTCCCACCCTCTGCAAATGAGCTATCTGCTGCAGCCAGGTGTTATGTGGGCGTCCCCCTTGGCCTGGTCCAGCCACTCAGGTTCTCAAAAGTGAGATGGATCACCCTCTGGGAATCGCGCCACATGGCCATAAGTGCCGTAACTGACGCTCCCTCATAATGCAGGTCATGTGCCTCATTTGGGACTCCATGAGCAACACAAAGTCAAACCAGCAGTACCCAAGGATTCTCTAGAGACACAGTACCAAAGGAGTCCAGTCTTCATCTCAGGTCACTAGAAAGTGTCCATGTCTCGCAACCATACAGCAAGATAGGAAGCACCAGGACTCAAGACTTGAACCTTTGTCCTTTTGCATCAATATCACGACTACCACACACTCCTTTCCAGCGACTTCATCACCCCCATGCTCTCCCAGTCTGTCCACTGACTTCATAAGAGTCAACAGAGAGACTATGTCACTGCTGAGGTAAGTAAACCTCTTGACGAGGTTGACATTCCCTCCGTAGACAGATACCCTGCTGATGGCTGTGCCCAAAAGGTCATTAAAGGCCTTGGTTTATATCCAGGACACTCACAAGCCCAGAGCTAGCTAGGCACTATAAGGCAGGTCATAACACCACGACGAGTTCTAAAAAGAAAAGCCTTACCTTTGAACAGGTAGGGATAATTTCGACCATCTGACCCCAAGAAGTAAAGCTTCTTTGGTTTGGTTTTCGTGGGAAGGATGGTAATGGTGTTGCCCACAGTATGAATAGTGACTGCATCAGTTGCCGAGACCTCTCCTGGCAGAGCGATTTCTGTGCTGGATATAGACGCCAGGGTGGGACTGATCTCATCCAGGCGCAGCAAATAACTGGCACGCTTCTGCGCCCGCTGTTGTAGGCTCAGCATAATCTGAGACAATCCAATATAAAACATAGAAAACATGAGCAGAAGCAATATCACCACAATATTCAAAGACATTTTGTTACCAATTAGTTTAAAAAAATACACATAAATAGCTACCGGTAGTTAAAAAAAAAATAAAATAAAATTTAAAAAGTTGATCTATGCAATTTTGGAGTTAAATATGTTGATATCTCGCAGCAGGAGGTTAATTTAGTCTGTTATCTTAGAACAAAACTTTAAAATCAATTCACAGATGAACGCAGGTCCTCATCCAATGTGTTAATATCTTAACCTGCTAAACCAAAATTTTAATCCAATTCCTCTAAAAACCACCCTGCCATTTGAAACAATGTCCCTACTCTCTCCTCTCCCATCCAGAAGGGAAAGACACAATGGTTTGAAAATAATCACCTGTTTGAAGGGGAACCAGCTGCTTGCTGGGTTGGCAGGATTGGCCGGATTTCTCAGCCTTTCCAAGGCATTCTTGAGGGCTTCTCCGTAATTTTCTTGGAACCAGGTCTCATGTGGTGTCTCAGCAGGTGTGGATGTGATACTGTAGACGTGCTCCAGTGCAAACACGACTGGCTTCATTAGGGCCGAGTGTTTCTCTCGCATGATGGCAATCTTCTCCTCCCTAAAAACATTTTTTATTTTTTAAATTTGATTCCACAATACCCTTACCTTCAGATACAAAAACAGCTAAATGTGCCTTACTTCCGGAGGGTGTTGTTATTCTGAACGCGCTTGACTTCATCTTCAAGCTGCTGGATCCTGCGTAAGACATGCATGTGCTGCTGCTGCAAAACGCCCAACCACAATTCATCCCAAAGCAATGTGATGCGGCGGAGCTCTCCAACCAAGAGCTGGACCTGTGGAGAGAATGGACAAACACGTCTCAGTGCGTGGCTAGTGAAAGCGGACTTCCAGATGCACATGCCCCACATCTCGTAAGCCCATTGCTTTCTAATTATCAAATCAGAGAGATGCTTAACTAGGACTCCCCAGCCAGCCAGTCACTCACTCACTCACTCTTCCATACTGGGATACAAATGGCTACATTTAAGTTAAACAGAGCAGGAGGGGTTCTCAACCTTCTGTCTTGGCCTATCATCCCCAGGAACTGAAATGCGGCGGTTATGATTAATTGTTCAACAGATGAAACTTCTCATTTGGAACATCCCTGCCTGAACTGTGCTACACTGCACTGTTTTGGGTACTGAATATCTTCTCTGGCATATATGGTCAGTCACAGCGAATATCCTAAAGTGCAAAGCCTGAAACACCAAACATCAAAACCCCGCAGAAATGAGAAGACAGCAAATGGATATAAAAGAGCACCATTTTAAAATCCACAATACAAATCTCTTCATTTGATCACACACATCATCAATGGATTCACCAAACTTTAAAGCTTCTTGGTACTCCGATACAGGAATTTTTATTGGCATCTGAACAAACAAAAAAGAAAACTTGTCTTTCAGTCGTGTGAAAAAGTATAATCTTTCACGTTTTGTTTTCTTTTTTGACATATGTGAACAAATCAAGATTTGATCTCCCTTTAAACAGTATCTTTATTTTTATTTTTTTTTAATGCATCACCTTTATCTCAATTTGACTTTGCGGTAATTCTTTCAACAGAAACGCACACAGATATGTAATTTCCATCTGTGGAAAAAGTAAGTCCACCCTTGGCTGCGATAGCTGGTATTGCATCCTCAAATAAGCACAAATAAAACAGTCTGCCTGTCTCTGGTATCAAATGGCTACAGGTTTTCATGCCAGACAATCTGATAACCCATGAATGGCACTGCATGACCGCAACATAATCTCTCTCTATAAAAGCCAAATACCATCGACTCACTCATCACAAAATCTCCCGAACCATGAGGACTTGGGACTTTACATTCAGAATGTAGGTTACCCTTGGCCCATAGGTGTTCGCTAAGAAACGTTTTTAAAAAATTTCATGGTCCAAGCGCGGTCTGTCTGTATGTCTGTCGGCTTTCCACAAGAGAATTACTTAACGGATTTAGATCGGGTCGTTTTCTATATTTACTTGAACTTTCTGGTTGATTTTGGGACTTCTCTCATCACGGCAAGTACCATAGTTTGCTTGTGTTACCGATGCATTTATGCAAAATGGCTGTGGGCCGAGAGCAGGGGGGCGGGGTCTTCCTCATTTACTCGCCAGCCTCTGTTCGAGTTAGTCTACGTCTCACGACGTGTTGGAACGCACCTTGCCTCCGCTTAGCTAGCGATACCCGTTTGTTCAACAGACTCAAATCATGACGACGGTAAATGCGTAAATAACACTTATATGTTACTTACATAAAAGCCAGATCGAATGTTAATGTTTTGGGCACATGCACCGTCCTTTGTATGTAAGAGCCAGATCGAATGTTAACTCATGATTTGAGTTTACCTCTGTTATAATGCGTCCATATGAAAACAGTAGTGTCAAATGCGTTTGGGGGTGGGGAGCTGGGACCGTGAACGTGGCTGAGAGAATAAAACTGAATTTAAAAAAAAAAAAAAAAGCTAACCTTTACCAGTATCATAAATTATACCGGCTGTTACAGACTGGAATCAAATTTATGTTTTTATTCTAAAATAGTAAGAATACAAGCAGCTTGCTTCTCAAAACGGACTCATCGGGGATCGAACCCGTGAAGCTTTAAGTACCAGTCAACAGCTGATACTGTTGCTCCACCGAAGCTGTCGTAGCAACTGCGTGTCAATGTCGCACCCTAACGTGGGTTGTTTACCTGCAGTTATATTTTTGAATGGAAGCGCATTTGTTCTGTTATATTTGTACCTTTTGTGAAAGTGCTTCTTTGATATTTGGACTTCAGGATTCACACATACACTTCATGCCTACATTTTGTAAATTACTAAAACATGAAAAATGTTTCTGTTTTAACGACGAGTTTACATAGATCGTTGTAGACACGGAAGACATGTACGTGTTCCAAACAACGATAGTATTTATAAAAGGTGTCATTTTGCTTGACTTCTCACTCTATACAACTCTAAGCAAGTGACACGCAGGTAAACAGACTTGAGCTGAGAAAACTGTACACCGGTGGGGGACGTGATAGCAGGCTGCTTGCCGTTTGCTGCTTATCAACATATTTAAAGGACAAAAGACACTGACAGAGAGGTGTGAAGCGTTTTAAGGTGAGACGGATCTACGAGTTTTTTCGTAGGCTCTGGTAATTCTAGTGTTAAACAGCAGAGCAAACAAGACTAAATATCCGAGCTTTAAATAAGACAGGCTCAGGCAAGTTCCCCCTAATGATGTCCTAATCATTTGCATCTGATCCTAAAATGATGATGTTGTGGGGTACAAAATCTGTACATTTTGGACGATATTTTCATTATATTTTGTTTAAGACAAAACAACAGATGAACTTATTACTTGCATGGAGAGTTGAGACCAAAGGCCATCTGTTTTCCTAAATCACAGTACCATTTGTTTGAACTGACCAGCAATTCAGGACATTCCTCAGGCTATTGATTACTTACCTGAGATCTGGGACAACAAGTTGCTAAATTGGTTTACCGCCTGGGAAAGGAAGACATGCTAGTAGTACTAAGCATCATCAAAAGTTTTATGGTTTGGGAAAAACGTATGTACTCAAGATTAAAGAATCTGAGTGAATCCAATCGTCATATTGACAGCCAGCCAATCAGGTGTATCTAACCACGTAGAATTTTATAATAAATATGCCACGTCTGAGGAGCGACACAAGGGGCGAAGATGTCGGGAGAAGAGAACAGAGCAACATGCGACCGTTTCCATCCAATTGTCAGAAAAAGCATCTAATGAACAACTACGAGTGCGAGATCAACAATGCCCTGCGACCCTCATCCTTATTTTTTAACACTTCATAAGCTCTTTCTAAATACAATATATATCCAGACTTGGCTATCCACATTTTCTTTTATGCTTTTCTCTACTGGCATTATTATTCTTCATGTAATAAATACCATGGTGCATTTAACTTTCTATACTTTACCTTATTACTTAAATCACTCTAAATATGAAGACAGATTTCTTTGAGCACCTGGTGCAGCCAGAGGTTTGCCATTACCTTTGTGCTGCGAGGTTCATTGAGCTCTGTCCAGTAATGAGCAGTCCGTTGAAGTAAAACATTCACTGGTTGATAACTGGTCGATAGTCAGGGATGTTGAGTTTTTATATGTTTGAATATATTCTTGGAGACTAAAGGTAATATTTAGGACTGAGATATATGTAAGTCATCACACACTGTTCATGCCTATGATAAGCAAGTCTCTTGGAGTACTAGGGAAAGTGGACTGTGCTTATCTTATCCATACGGCACTTGTGTGGGTTAAGGTGCTAGGGATTGCAGAATGCAAGAGTATGAAGATGTGTGTTCCGTTATATCACCTTTATCTACAGATACTGCTTAAATGAAGATCAAATCTGAGATGTGTACTTATTTCTTCACGACTGTAAATACACCGATAACAACGGACTACCTTTTGGGGTTAGGATATCTCATGTCACAAACAGCCTGTTCTGAGGTGGAATGCCACATGACTGGATTCCATTCCTTGAGACTCATGTTTAAAATGCAACAAAACGAGACAGACAGGAACACAGACTGCATTACTGAATTGTGAGGCGCGTCCTTGGCTGCCAATCGCTCACAAGCATCTCCTAATGTGTACGGATCCGTAATGCCGGGGTTTTCCGAGCCAGGCCTCGGTTGGGGGCAGATTTTCATGCTGACCAGTTTCACGTCAAGTCATTTTCACTTTAACTTGACCTCATTGTTGAAATGGCTGACATTTTTTTTTTACTTATACTGCATTCAGAAAAGTGCGGTGTCGAGTTTACTTTAATAGGAAATCAAGTATTCTTTAGCACTGCTTTGAATGCTCAGCTCGGTTTTGCCATATTCTCTTAAATGTACTTTTTCATCCTGTAGAGTTTGCTCTCGACTTTATCTGAAAGAGAACATACATTTGTACGAAAGCCCCTGAATGCTAAAGGGCAGTAGCTACTTCATTGTTCTCCATTTGTATTAGCAAAAAATGGCTTAAGAAACCTGAACATAAAAGCCAGCAGCACGTTACATGACTTCCTGTCAGAGGGGGTTGTCGGATTTGATGACCAAGCTGACGATGGGTATGACAAACTGGATGACTCAGTCCAGCACAGTTGAAAATTTCAAAAGTATCGCGAGTTTACTGCTTTCTCCGACAGCCAATCCTCTACTGCCTGATGGGACTGCTGCCAGGCTGGTGAAGGCTTTACAGGTCTGGCGAGCAAACTACAGTAAAGGGCAGGGGTCTCCAACACCAATCCTGGAGAGCTACTGTATTAGTGGCCAGTTTTTGCTGCTAATGAAATATTTCCCTTTATTTGAATTGACTTTTGAGACTCTGACTGCAGAATTGATTTTTTTTCCTTAAACGGCACCTAAACATAAATTTGATGTGAAATGAGCCAACAGATGACCAACTAAGTTGGACCTCAAACACCAACCTTCATTCCATTTCTTAATTTGAAGCCAATTCTCGTTGCTAATTAAACCCGTTATTTAATTCCATGGCGCTCATTCTGCCCTGGCAGACATTTCCAAAACTGTTGATTTTCTTTTTTTAAGCGCGCTGGCTGTCAAAATGTTTTGTGGACCTGAGAAGATCAACATTACTGAGGCCTTCACCTTCCTTTATTTTCAGTTATTGTGTGATGGATGCAGGTTGTTGTTTATATGTAGGTTCATTTTGTGTCTTAATATTGTTTGGTTGATAATTAAGGAAAAAAGAAATAATTGAGAGGCCCGAATCTTAAGTTGTGCATCAAATAAAATTATAGCAAAGAGTTCATTAGCAGCAAAATCTGGTCACTAATTAAGAAAAGGGTTAGAATGACAACCTGCAGCGACAGTAACTCTCCAGGACTAGAGTTGGAGACGCCTGGTCTAGGGCCCATTTCTTTTTTCTGTCTTGGTACATAAAACACACCAATTCATACAGACCAGTCTCTCTTCTGTTTGTCAAGCTCAAACCCCCATGGTTCCTTACTACTTGTATATGCATTCTACTTCCGGCTAAGCGCTCATTTATTTGGCTCTCTTACATACACACACACAACCCTACAATGCAAGACAAAATTAGACGAGTTTGATTTCTTTTGTCTTGCATCACAGATTGGTTGGAATGAAGTGACTGGATACATTAGACAACATAATTTGTGTTCATGGGAGCACACATCAGGACTGTGGCTGAAAAACCACTGCTTGTAAAGTCATATAACGTATATAACCATAGGTGAAAATACTAAAACTGCAAGGGAAAAAAAAAAAAAAGTCCATGTCTAAAACAGGGGTCGCCAAGTCCGGTCCTGGAGGACCACCATGGCTGCAGGTTTTCATTCTAACCCTTTTCTTAAGGAGTGCCCTCTTTGTGCTGCTAATTAACTTCTTGTGAATTCATTTTAATTGAATTGCTTTTTTAAGATTTGCTCCCCTGAATTTCTTCATTGTTCCTCTGAACTGCTTCATCTCTTTCCTTACAAAACAGAAATGAGATGTGAAGTGAGGGAGCCAACAGAAGACCAACTAAGTCAGGGCCTTAAACTCCAAACAATTTCACTCCAACCAGCTGCTTAATGAGGTGCCAATTCTCGTCATTAATTAAAACCGTTCTTTAATTTATTGTCTTGTTGCTGCTCTCGTGGTGCATTAGCAGACATTTCCGAAACTGTTGATTTTTCTCTTTTCTAAGAGCACTGGTCAAATGTTTTGGGGACCTCTGCAGATCAACATTCCTGAGATCCTCCCCTTTCTTTATTTTCAGATATTGTTTGATGGACACCAGTTTTGGCTCATTTTGTATCTCGCTATTGTTTGGCTGCTAATTAAGGAAAAAGAAACAATGAAGGGGTCTGAGTCTTCAAGAGTAAGTCAGTTAAAATGAGTTCAAAAGACGTTAATTAGCAGCAAAAACAGGTCACTCATTAAGAAAAGAGTTAGAATGAAAACCTGCAGCCATGGTGGTCCTCCAGGATCGGAGTTGGCAACCCCTGGTCTAAAACACATATGCTTGCATCATCTATTAATTTTTTTTTAAGCATAACCAGCTTGTAGTTTCTGAAGCAACATAAGAGAACACAGAAACTGCTTTCTTAATTAATGAGTCCAATTAAAAAAAGAAATTGGTTAGGAAGAAACCCAGCAGCCACAGTGGGACCCCAGGACTGAAGTTAAGCAGCTCTCACAGCTACCTGGTAAATTTTACAAGCAGTTTCTTGGGATGTTCAGAACATCATGAGTATCATTAACTCTGATGATCCCCTCAGATGCCTTTTCTCCCAAAGCCAGAAGACCAAAATGTTAGCAGATAATTGAAGGATTCCGCTCACCTGCTGCACCATAGTGGGGTTGGCAGAAGACAGCTTGTCTACGATTTTGGTGTAACAGTCTTGCATCATAGCTTGGTCCTCCCTGTAGCTTGGCCCCAGATCCTCCTCTTTGCTGCTCTCCTGGGACGCAGGTGTACTACCGGCTTCACTCTCGCCTCCACACATTGCCTCTCCTTGGATGTTACTCAGGAGGGTGGGCAGAGCCGAGGGCAGTTTACCACCTGCAAAGAGGGAAATATATGAACAAAACTCCTGACCTTTCCAGCTTCCAAGCAGAAAAGACACAGGGTCTGACTGGCCAAGAAAAAGAAAGTATCTGTGAAAGTTAACCAAAACTTTTCCAACGTCCGTCTACCTGAGACTTGCAGCTCACCACCAAGGGATATGGAACCGACAATGGCAGGGTAGAGCAGAAGATGAGGGGAGTCCTGGGCTACACGACACAAAAGGCTGCAGATACTCTGGCGGATGTAAACTTCTGGGTGATTTAATCTTGAGAAAAGCTGTGGTATGATTCCTTATGGAGAAATGAAAAGAAAAAAAACACATTAGTGGGAGGACAATGAGAATGCACCACCCTGCACTAGAATTGGTTTAGCTGACTGATGCCTGCTATGTCAGTGGTTAACTTAGCACAACACGTCAAACTTTCGTAACCCCAAAAAGGAATTCAACTGGCACTGAGCTAAAGAAGGTACTAAAACATATCAGAATTCAAACCATGATACGTAACAGACGAAAGTGTGCACAACAGGTGACATTACGTCTTGCCCTTACCTCTCCAGGGTGCAGTAGGAGTTGATGCCAGTCCCAGCTCCAGCCCTTCTCTCAGCTCTCCTGCATGCTTTACTAGCAGACGCAGCAAGCGCAAGGTGGCCATTACAATCACATCATCATGGCTCTGTTTGCCACTGGCCTCCTCTTGACACAGTAACAGCTTTGGGTCATCCTCATCCATTGGAAGCTGTGGAAAAAGACCACCGATTATAAAAAGGAGAAAACAACATTCAAATGCCTTCTTTATTAAGCACTGTATGGTTGAAATTGATGCTACTGATGCCAGAGGGCAACCTTACAAATTCAGAACTGATGTGAGAAATTACAAACAGTTCACTGTGTGTGAAAGAGTTAGAGACTCGTAGAGACTGGCAAGAGTGCTATGACAGCGGGTCTCAAACACTCATATTTTGCGCCCCCCGCTTTAAACTGGCCACACACTGTAGTTGTCTGATAATAAGACCAGAGCCAAAGTGACATCATGGTACACAGATTTTATCTGACAGCATATAATTGGCTAAATTCCTGCCATGAAATGTCACGTTACACTTACCTGGCCAGCGTTGAGCTTTAGGAAGGTGAAGTAGGCCTGACATGAGACCCTATAAAGGCTGAAGATACGATCAACTACTTTACGCCAGACTTTAATAAGCCCCTCTGTGACCTGGTCATCTGCTTCAGACAGCCAGGGACAGCAGCCAAGGAGCTGCCGCCAAATAACATCCACCATGTCGTCCTCATCACTCTCTTCATTCTGTAAGGCCATGTCTTCATCCTTAATATATGGAAAGAAAGACCAGTTTAATTTAGTTTCTGAAGGAAGTTCACACAATTAACGCAGGCTTTGTAACAGAGACAGGGAAACACCAGATCGATGCGTGGATGATGAAGCAGCCACTCTTTACCTGAATGCCAGCAGGACGACACATAGCCTGCCCCAGGATGCTGTAAATCGCTTCCTTATCCTTTTCAGGGGTACCAATGGGAAGCAGTTTCTCCACTTGTTCCTTTTCTTCAGCGAGTAGTGCCACACCTTCACCCTGACTGGAAATCCAAGCAAAAACACATCAAGTCAAATGTAATTTTATCCCAAAAGATTACCAAAAATACAATAACTGCTAAAGGAAGCATGTATAAGAAATGAAGACGGATACAGATCAATCTGTAGGCATGACGTGCTTAAGGAAAATCAACGTAAGGCATAATATCGACACATTGTAAGCTTGGATGTTACTATCTGTAAAAGAAGCCTGCACACAGACAGACACAGACAGCCAGATGTCCAAAACGCAGGTTTTTATTCAGTTCTTCCTTCTCCTAGCACAGTGCACCAAACAGCACTTCAGCTCACAAGTCTCCTGCCGCCTCTACTCCTCCACTCACAAGCTCCGTCCTCTTCCACCGACTCCGGCACTCTGAATGGACTGAGGTGGCCCCTTTTAGAGTGCACCCGGAAGTGCTCCAGGTGCTTCCCGATTAACCCTTCAACTGCCACACACTTGGGGGTTAATGCACCCCTGGACACCCAATACTTTTTTGCTGCACTTTTTAAGTAAAAGTCACAATTCACAAAGAAAAAGTGAAATTGTAATGTAACGTATTTTTATTCATGCAAAGAGCATCACAATTATTGCAACACGGATCATTTTACACAATACCAATGAACTGTAAAAACCATTTAAAAAAAAAAAAAAACTACTGGAACAATACGTACAAGGAGCAACTGACACCATTGATGAAATTCAGTAAATCGCCGAGCCAACTGCGCTTGAACTAGATGCACGTAAGCACACACAGGTAAGCGCCGACGCTGGCAGGCTAGTCTAGTGCAGCATCTGAATCCCAGGGGCAGTGGTCATGAGCTGACTGCTCAACGAATGTACGGCAGTGACTGATCAGCTCCAGCGAGTTGGCAAATTGCACTGGGAACTGATTATAGGTGGTTGCGGCGTACAATAAATGTACGTCACCGAATATACTTGGCTCTGGCATGCTGGCAAATTGCATTGGGAACAGACTATAGCTGGCTTCAGCAGTTTAAGGGTTAACCTCTGGCAGCACTTCCGAGTGTGGTAGAAGTGCTGCAGATCTCGTTTCCAGAGCTGTTCAGGCACCACCCCCTGGCAGTGGTCTAGGACCAGAACGGGTTGGAGCTTCTAAGCCCCAAGTCTGTGACCCCGATGCAACTCAGGGGGCTGCCCTCTCAAGTCCTGGGGTATAAATTGCCCTTCTCCTTGTCCCTGGGGTAGGGCACGATCCCCTGCCATCCATCACATATCATAAAGACACCTAGGCAAAACAGTGGCACACTGATTAGCACACCTGCCTGTTAGGTAGATCTAGGCAGCATCCTGGAACCAAATTCCACTCAGGTCACCTTCTATGTAGATTTGGCAATTCTTAACTGTAAGGCATGTGTATGTACATAAATAATTGCATGATGAATCTTGCAAAGAACTCACATACGATCCAGGTGCAGTTTTTTTGTTTTTTTTCTTAGACCAAAAGCTACCCAAATAAACTTAAAAATACCTTAGACCAGGGGTGCTCAATGCGTCGATCGTGATTGACCGGTAGATCGCAAAGGTAGTGCAGGCAGATCGCGTTGCATTCAAAATAAAAATTTTTAAACGTTAGACTATCATATATCCTCCCTATGGCATTTGCCACTTGATTGGCATACAGGGCGGCCAGTCTGAAATCTCTTCTCTTCTAACACACTGGTCACCCCGCACGAACAATTAAACGTGTAAGCTACTGCAAAACTCTGGCTGTGATCTAGTTAGCCTTCTAATTTATATCGAGTAAAGAAAGGAAAAAAATTGTTTGGGGAGGGTATGGGCTGGATGTGGAATTGGAAGAGGATTTTTTTCTCACAATGTCACAATCGAAGTGCGTTTGTCTGATCTGTCAATCACTGCTATTCCAAAGGAGGGAAATGTGGAAAGACACTTTCGAACTGTTCATAAAAACAACGAAACTGACGTCCTTCCAAAAAGTGATCCGAGAAAGAGAAAAGAGAGGGAACTAAAATTAATCGGACAGCCGTCATTTTTCACTCGGCTGAATTCAAAAGTTCCTTGACTGCATTATTCGGCTTTACTTACTTATGTGAGTCGGCCTTTTACCACATGACGATTATTAAATCCAAATAGAGTAGTGACTGTAAATGTATTGAATTGTTATTGTGCCATAAAGGTTATTCAGTTATGCAAGGTACAACAACATATATTTTATTTATATAGTGTCTCTCTCTCTATCTATCTATATATATATCTACACACACACCTAAAGGATTATTAGGACCACCATACTAATACAGTGTTTGACCCCCTTTCGCCTTCAGAACTGCCTTAATTCTACGTGGCATTGATTCAACAAGGTGCTGAAAGCATTCTTTACAAATGTTGGCCCATATTGATAGGATAGCATCTTGCAGTTGATGGAGATTTGTGGGATGCACATCCAGGGCACGAAGCTCCCGTTCCACCACATCACAAAGATGCTCTATTGGGTTGAGATCTGGTGACTGTGGGGGCCATTTTAGTACAGTGAACTCATTGTCATGTTCAAGAAACCAATTTGAAATGATTCGAGCTTTGTGACATGGTGCATTATCCTGCTGGAAGTAGCCATCAGAGGATGGGTACATGGTGGTCATGAAGGGATGGACATGGTCAGAAACAATGCTCAGGTAGCCCGTGGCATTTATACGATGCCCAATTGACACTAAGGGGCCTAAAGTGTGCCAAGAAAACATCCCCCACACCATTACACCACCACCACCACCACCAGCCTGCACAGTGGTAACAAGGCATGATGGATTCATGTTCTCATTCTGTTTACACCAAATTCTGACTCCACCATTTGAATGTCTCAACAGAAATCAAGACTCATCAGAACAGGCGACATTTTTCCAGTCTTCAACTGTCCAATTTTGGTGAGCTCGTGCAAATTGTAGCTTCTTTTTCCTATTTGTAGTGGAGATGAGTGGCACCCGGTGGGGTCTTCTGCTGTTGTAGCCCATCCGCCTCAAGGTTGTGCGTGTTGTGGCTTCACAAATGCTTTGCTGCATACCTCGGTTGTAATGAGTGGTTATTTCAGTCAAAGTTGCTCTTCTATCAGCTTGAATCAGTCTGCCCATTCATTCTCCTCTGACCTCTGGCATCAACAAGGCATTTTCGCCCACAGGACTGCCGCATACTGGATGTTTTTCCCTTTCACACCATTCTTTGTAAACCCTAGAAATGGTTGTGCGTGAAAATCCCAGCAACTGAGCAGATTGTGAAAAACTCAGACCGGCCCGTCTAGCACCAACAACCATGCCACGCTCAAAATTGCTTAAATCGCCTTTGCCATTCTGACATTCAGTTTGGAGTTCAGGAGATTGTCTTGACCAGGACCACACCCCTAAATGCATTGAAGCAACTGCCATGTGATTGGTTGATTAGATAATTGCATTAATGAGAAATTGAACAGGTGTTCCTAATAATCCTTTAGGTGAGTGTATATATATATATATATATATATATATATATATAAATAAATAAAGCATTTTTAATGTAGGTAGATCATTTCGACCTGGTCATTTTAGAAGTAGCTCACAAGCTGAAAAAGTGTGGGCACCCCTGCCTAGACAGCTGAACTGCATTAAGATAACCTTCTAAAACTTGCTTATCTAAAGACCACGATCATATGTTGATTACAAGGTCCGTCCTTTTGCAACTGAAAAATTCAGGAAGTAAAAGGGAAAGTAATTTGTGTTTTTCCACTCAAGATCACCAGGTAAGATTTATAAAGGAGACGATGCAGGCGGTGAGTGAAACAGTGCTAAGGCACAAGAGGCGAGTCTGTTGTATGTAGTGGTGGGTGAATCATGAAAAGAAAAAAAAAACACAACAAGAGCAGCACACTTAGTTTTTATTTAGCTGCAGAGGGCAAAATGGAATAAATGAATAGAAAGTGTGCATCTCGCTGCCAACATGAGTCAAGGTGATTGTGGAAGAGCAAGAGTTTGACAGGCGAATGTCTTTGACCAAAAAACACAATACGATGAACCAGCTTTAATCTATATGTCCTACAAGTGGTTCACCTAAAGTTCAATGCATGGAGGTTATCCTGAATGCTTGAGATAAAATTCAGAAGATCATAAACATCTCAGAAAGTAGAATGCCTGACCTTATGAATTATGAAGGAAAAAAAAAAAAAAGCTAAACTAAAAATACTGAAGAACTCAACATAAGCAAATGTGGAACAACTCCTACAGAGTGGGTTAGACACAAATAACTGAAATGTTACATTACCATGTGTGAAACAAATGTACTGCCATGTTTCCTTTTTTATCAATAAATGAAAGAACTTGAAATATTTGCAAATGGATTACCATAGAAACAGGAAAACAAAGTAGTTCTACTTGACTTTGTTCATTTTTACATAACAGCCCCATATATGTGACAAAGTATTTATTAGTACTGCACATTACGACCAACTGTAACAGGACAACAATAGGGACGTTACAGTCACTAAGCTGGGCCGTGCTATTCTCAGTCTCCCAGTTGCCAGGCTCTTTTGGATGGCGCATCACAAAGCTCCTACCCACCAAGCCTGACCAGGACAAACAGGTCTAGAAAATGAGATTTGAATGGACTGGGGCACTGCATAATCATTGAGAGGGTGAACACTCGAATACCAGCTTAAGCATTTTTTCCGCGCTAAGGATAGAGCTGCCAGGGAAGAGGAAAAGAGGAAGGCCTAAGAAAAGGGTTATGGATGTGGTGAGAGGACATGCTGGTGATGAGTGTAACAGAACAAGATGGAGAGGACAGAAAGAGATGGAAGATGATCCGCTGTGACAACACCTAACAGGAGTAGCCGAAAGAAAAAGAAGAATATATACATGATTCTCTTCACTATATACAATTAATGGGGCTTTATCAAAAGTGCTGTTTTATGATTTTAGCATCACAGTGCGTGGATAAATCTGACAAAGTGTCAACATGCTATAAGACAAAGTGGACATTGCCCATTCTGCAAGGCTTCAGTGGCACACCAAAAGGGATGCAGACATCCCAGGCGTGCATTCCAAAGCGAATGAGTGAACTCATCGTACCAGGACCTGCCACTACTTCATCTGATGATAAAATTTGTAAATCAAAGTTCAGCTGATTTCTTTGCAGTGGCCAGGAGGCACAAAATGGTAAGAACAAAGACACATAATTCAAGGAATGACAACTGGGATGGGTAAAATAACTCGCCTATGAGAAGGCAATGATTTTACAAGTGGAAGTGACTTTAATCCAATCACAAGGGGTTAGAATTCCTTCTTAAAAACTAGCTGTACCCAGATATTCGCTGATCAAGGAACTGTGAGAGGAACACTAACTGAACTCTGTGGAGACTCTCTCTGGGGTACTCTGCCCCTGGCGTGAACTCTGATCAGAAGATCAGAAAGCCAATGAGCTGTGGCCTCTTTAGGGAGCAGAAAGCTCTGACAATTCCGGTCCCAGAAAGCTGAGATTCAGTCTGCCAGACCCAATCCCTGTGGCAGCAGTTTGAGAAGACTGAGAAACAGATGTCACTTTAACAAAGGACCTTCCACATCTACACTCTTGGTCCAGAATGAGTAATGCTTTTCACTATGAAGTTACAGACAACACCGCAAAGGACCTAAATGAGGAAAGCACTGCACATCATGGACAGAAAGATCACACAGCAAAGAGAAAGAGGGCACTCCAATGCAGGAAGAATCCTCCACTTTAATAATTCCGGAGCAGCAACAAAATAACTTCACCCAACATCAGACCTCATCTTTAAAGACTTGGTATTATAAAAGTATTTATCTCTGGCAAATAAATTAGAACTCTAAATAATCAGAAACAGCCATCCTGTCTTGTTATATTCCGTTTCTTAAAATGGGTGTGCTTCAGTTACATTGATGTAAGTCTAATGACCGGAAACCCCCCCTTCTACAACAGAAAAGGGCGAGGTAAATAAAGTAGGAGCCTTAGTGAATTATTTAAATTAATTACCAGCACTGGCAAAAGTACCACAGACAATTAACTAAGTTAATTCTCTCCTCCTTTCCTGTAGCGCTTTAAGGGACAGGACCGATTACTTCAGACACTGTGATGAACCGTCGTGGAGCTTTACCATATATGAGATATTTTGTCAAACACGGCATGGACTTCAATCTTTACTGCTTTCTTATTCTTGGTTATTGCACTAAGGCAGCTTTTACCAAGTCTGTCTCATGAAAAGGTTTAATCCGCTCACAACAGTACTGATGTTGCAAATATTTAGTGAACTAATTTTTTTTTATTCAAATCTTTTAAGGAAAGGACTTCAAAATGTTTTGATGTAGGGATATGCAGAAGGAGACAGTTAAAAGGATTTGCTGGGAAAGTGAATGATTTTTCACCTATTAATATACAGGACAATCCCTCTTAACTGGCCTCGCATTAACCGGCCTGTTAAAATAAAATACATTTTTCTTTTTTAATCCTTAGTTCTTCTTTATATTATATGTATGCACTTCCTTCTTTCCTGGAAGGTGAGAGGTATTTTAAAAACAGCAAACAACAAAACAGTGTTCAAATTAAAGTGCAGTGTATCAAAAGTCTTCTTTAAATAAATAATCCATTAAAACGACCGAATTAGTGGAGGTTAAAATCCATTAGTAAAAAAAAAACAATGCAAATGAGGTTAAAGCAATGGCCGGAAGCGGACTCTTAAAATCCAAAGCACGGCACCTTCTTTCTACCTGGCGGCTCCCCCCCTGCTTCTCCCATCGGGCTTCGCAACAGGGAAGTCGCCCTACCTGCAGGTCCAGCAGCCCTCCGATCCCTAGCTACGTTGGGCTCCATCCGGACCGAGACTTGGGTTCTTTCCCCATAGGACTGGGCGCTCACACTGGGGCTAAACCCAGCCCAAAGTCTCCACGACTGCCGCTGCCTTTCGACGGCCAGTTGTTTTCAATGCCGGTCACTCCAGCTCTGTAACTGCTCAGCTGGAGTGACCACCTTTCTTCAGCATCACAAATTCCCCGGGAACGATCTGCCACACATGCCACGCCTAAATTATTTAAAAAGTGGCCTTTCTGACTTGAGCTGTGGACCCGCTACACCACACTGTCCAGTCGTTGGACGAGAAAAAAAAACCCATGTGCGAAATCGTGAATGAAGCCTTGTGGATATGGTTTCTTCAGGAACATCGAAGAGGTACAGTACATACCTTAGAAATATTTTTCTACAGGAAAATAGGTATGCGTCGGATTAACCGGCCAAAATGGCAACCGGCCATGGGTCCAGTCTCGAGGTGGCTGGTTAAGAGGGATTGTACCGTACTGTGTTAGAGGTGTAAGAATCTGAGCTGCTCTTCTAATGAGCGCTCTTGCAGATGTCCATCACTGATCCCTACTATTTGAACCTTGTCTTAAAAACTGGCTACAGCTGCTTGTCACAGGAAGCAATGATAAGAAATTTCAAACTCAAATCCCCTAAAATTACACTTTCATTCTAGGTTTATGTAATGGGTGGGCATTTTGCTTCAAATGGCGTGTCATTATTTGTCCAACAAGTACCAGGAGGAGACACTGCATATCATTAAAGAAAAGATATCCACATAATAAGAGAACTGTAAAATGGATTAAAAAAAAAAAAAGTACCTACCTGGCATTATCTACCACTTTCCGACCCCATCTGTAAGCCCAACTGGCAAGAGATGCCCATGACTTGGCAACATCAGGGGCCTGTACAGCAGACAGCTTGTAGAGCTGGCCAAGGACATAGTCTGGCTCCCATACTCCAACACAAACTGCCAGGAGGAAAAGAAGAGTCTTAGTCCAAAGTGCTCATCCACCACAGATGAACTTCATAAAATCTCCACTATAATCACGATGATTTATCGTTATTAAGGCCGCATTTACAACTGAAACAATGTCAGTGTAGCCAAACATATAATTCAGGTCAAAACTGTCTGACATCAGTTAACACACAAAGAAAATACAAGCACAAGAAAATACTGCAAGCTGCTGAGAGTTGATTCTACAATAAAATAAAATAAAAAAAGTAATAAAAATCATCACCCCAAAATCGGATAGTAGACGTCACGTAGTATATGTGTACCAAATTTCAAGTCAATAAGTGAAACGGTTTACAAGCTACAGGTGATTTAAAATCCTGGACAGACAAACGAACAGCCACGGTAGCGTATTATATAAGCAGATAGATTAGATATATAGACACACAGTCGCGCTGACAGGACTGGCAAGTCTTTAACCCAGATTAACTTTAAAGGAACAAGGGGGTGTAACGAAAGGAACAGTTTTTCTCACAATAATTATTCCCCTCTCTTGAATGAAACACCAGTCGGTAAAAGGTCCTCCAAAGTTCCAGTTCGCTGCCATCTCTGCTGCCAGCCCCATCCCTTCTAGCCATCAAGAATAATAGAACAGACGCTACTTGAACAGACCAGTACTTGGCCGTAAGAACACCGAGACAACAACTCCTAGCAATTCTCAGCACAGCCACCAGAGGGTAACATTTCATCAGTATATTTAAAAGAAAAATCTTTCCTTGAGCTGCAAGTACAATATATGGAGATCTGCTTGGTGTCTCCAATCTTTCTCTGGCTAACAATTCTCTTGTTTTACTGTATATGTGTTTAGATTGTATATTTGCATACATGTATACATACACAAACAAACATACACACACATTATATGTAGATAGATAAACATACATATATACACACAGAGCTATAAAATGAAATATAAATCCATTTCACAATAACTCTGCACACATTTTCTCACCTGTGGCTTCAGGTGTTAATTTCACAAAAGATGGCTCTCCAGCTTCAAGCTCCAGCATGGCAGCGATATTTTTAGCCAAATTTGTGCATCCGGGCGAGGAGGAGGCTTTTTTCACCACCTGCTTCAGTTGCGGAGTGAGTTCCTTCCAGTCTGCTAAGAGCCACTTGCACAGTGTAAGAATGGAGCGTGAGGCTGCCAGCTCACACTTGCCTGCCCGACAGTAGGACAGAGCACAGGAGCTAAGCATCTCCATGGCGGCACTTGTCTGACCTGCAAATCAAAGCGTTAGTAAGAATGGGCACTTTTAGAGATGCAATAACTGACTGGCAAATGCTGAAGAAATAGTGGAGCTGGTTCTAGTAAGAAAAAAAAAAAACAAAGATACCCCAAATGCCTCATTTCAAGCCCCACCACCCAATGCCACCTCTTCACTACTTACCTGCTGTGTAGAGCAATTTTGTTTTCTCGATTTCCAGCTCGGGACCCCACTCCTCGTCTGCTGTGCCCCGTAGTGACAAGCACTTAAAGAGATGCACCAGGTCTTGCTCAGCTGCACCCGGGCCTATTGGTTCCTTACTGCACTGAGCCAGCAGGCGAGTAGCTAGGGCAACATTGCCTTGCTTCCTGGCAATTTTCATTGCTGCCAGAGACAGTTCCATCAAGTGGGAGCTAATGGGAGCCTTGGTATCTGTTGAGACAGACATTAGTTACACAAAGCTCATACTAAGATTACATGCTCTGCACAGATCTCAAAGTTATCATCTTTTCCAAGTGGTCATCTTATTTTCATTATCTTGTCAGAGACTGTTACTTCTGAAAAACCACTCAATGAGGTTTAATGTTCAGAAAATACCTCACCTCTTACAGTACAACAGATTCAGAAATCATTTATCAAAAAAAAAAAAAAAAATGCACCAACCAACTCAATCTTATCCAGAGTCAATGGGTACCAAACTGGATGGGATAACCATGTAAAGTCAAAGAGAACACATACTAAGAGCTTGTTTTTAGAATATATCCAGAAAGGTGCAGGGGAAGAAAATGCACGTCTTCTGATTAATTTAAGGTGTACAGACATGTGGATCAAGGAGGAGTAAATGTTGAGCACCATGTTGGTGGGTTTGAAGGCCATACTGCTCCAGATTCACACCCATCTCAAACTGGTTTGACTGCTCTCGGTTGGCAAAGAATTCAATCAATTATTAAAAGGTGAGCACACTAGCACTTCTGAATAAAATGTAATTAAAATTCAATGGGATAACTCTGATTTAGTAAAAAGTTACACCAATCTCAATGCCATCCAGAGAAAATAGCCTCAAAAAGGGTTTTTTTCTTTTAAATATGGTTATGGTTTATAAAGCCTTAATCTCTCTCCATCCTACATTTCAGAATGCCTCTCACCTTACATTCCAAATCGTAACCTAAGATCTTCAAATGAGGGTCTGCTTAGAATTCTAAGAGCTAAACTTAAGAAGTGGTGAGGCGGGCGGCCTTCTGCTGTTTAGATAGATAGTAGAAGATAGATGGATAGTAGGCGAGAGAAGATGGATAGATAGTAGGCGATAGAGGGATAGATAAAAAGGCAGATAGATGGATAGATAAGATACTTTATTAATCCCAAGGGGAAAATTCCCATACTCCAGCAGCAGCATACTGATAAACAATATTAAAGAGTAATAAAAAAGGTGTAACAGACAGACAATAACTTTGTATAATGCACCTCAAATCTAGAATAGCTGGCCGACAGAAAGTCGCCAGGCTAGTATAGTAGAGCACTTTAAAAAAAACTGCTAAAAACCCAATATTTTAACATGGCTCTCTCATCGCTTCATTTTAGTGTAACCCTGATATTCTGTATATAAATGTAATTATTTTTATTGTGGCTCCACAATCTTATTAACCCCTACTTTCACTGCTGCTGTTTTTCCAGTTTTCTGTGGCGAGGATCTGTGCCACCACCACCTGATCAAAGCACCGTGCATCCCCTACATTGATGGACTGAAGGCCAGATGTCTACACCAGTGTTTCCCAACCTCGGTCATGGGGGCAACACTGTGGCTGCACGTTTTTATCCCAGCCAGCTTCTGTTTTTAATTGGACTCCTGGGCTATTTAAGTGGTGTGTTATTTCCCAAGTTCTGTTTTGGAAACAATGTAGAAATTAGTTTGGATATAGAGATAGATATAGAGATAGATAGATATATAGATAGATATAGATATAGATAGATAGATAGATAGATAGATATAAAAATAAATGTACCAAGCAGTTATATAGGAATAACATATTTTTTCTTTTTAACAATATTTTCATCTTGATTTTCATTCTACTTTTCTAGGTGTTCTGATTGTTTAATTAATCCATTATTTACTAATTAGTGGGTCTGACGCTAAAGTAGTTATTGCAGCCTTTGATTATTACGTGTTTGCCAGCGTGTCTGCTCTCCCCGTTTTTAATTGTCATTAATAAGATACAACGAAGGGGAAAAACTGCACAGAGGAAGGACAAAATATAATGAAATCAACAAAAGAGAGTGAAGCATTTAAATCTCTAGGAAAAGCAGAACATTTTTCTAAATGTCTTATAAAATATAAAAAGCATGCTGCTGTGCTTTTCTGAATGTAGAAGAAAAATAATACCAGCTAATTATATGAGGTCAGTGCTATCAGGTGTTGTCATTCATTAGGAATCTGGTTGGAACAAAAACCTAAAGCCACAGTGGGCCCCCCAGGACCGGGGTTGGGAAACACTGGTCTACATGACCATCATCATCTTAATTCTTCCACATGAAGCCTGAAAACCATGAGGACTGATTGAGATCATTTATGTTAGATAGAATGCCCAGTGGGGGCTGGGCTGGGTGGTCTCATGGCCTTGGAACCCCTGCAGCTTTTTTTTTTTTTTCTCCAGCCCCATTTTTTTCCCCCCTATCCCCCTGGCCATCATACCTTACTTTATTCTTTGTTATTTAATATTGCCTAATCTTATTTGTATATTTTTCTTTTTCCATCTTGTAAAGCACTTTGAGCTACATCATTTGTATGAAAACATACTATAGAAATACATGTTGTTGTTAAATAGGATTATAACATCCATCAACTGAACAAACCATCATTTTAAACAAGACACAATCCCAATGCACAGGGTACTGACATTCTCATACTGTGCCGACTTACCTGTAAGTTTTGCAGCCAGCAGCCCTTGGAAGATGGTGTATCTTAACGCATGCAGCCAAGGCTGAGCATCCCGCTGCTTGCACAAGGATAACGCCTGACTGTAGAGAGGAATTAGGGAATCCTGCAGGAAAGAGACAAGCACTTCAGTGGGACAGAACTGGAGGATGCAGGGTTGCAAATATCCTCGTTTTGTTCTTCCACCAGATGCTTCATCCTGCTCATAGCCTCGAACAAAGGCAGCTTTTATCGTTTGTCTTAGTTTTCAACTAAGCAGCCATTGCCATAAGGCACAAGTGTAGATATGCATGCAAAACATCTCTAGCTAAACACTGAAGTAAGGAGATTAAATAAATTATTCAATAACTAATTAATTTCTTAAAGGAGATTACATTTTTCCTTCAAGATGGTAAGTAAGAAGCAATTTGAACAAGCAGGGCCATTAATGTGGAACAAAATGAGACAGGTGGATGAAACAGATGATACATTGAGGAAACAGCTGGGAGAGACCATGTGCTGCTTATCGGGGTTTACTGCTGTGACTACAATCAGCTCTCTGTATCCAAGCAGCACTAAACATTTTATGTATTTAAAAAAAAAAAAAAACTGAAAACAATGCAAACCTCAAGTAGAGTAAAGAGAAAAACTATTTGCCCAGTACCAGACCATCCTTTATTTTGGCAAGTTTCTCGCAATGAATGGATTCAGATCTTTAGGCAAAATATGATAAAGGTTAAGCTAAACAAAGAACACCCTTTGTAATTATTGCTTAATATAATTGAGTAATTAAGTTTTTGAACTCTTCTACAGCCCATGTGGAAAGGTACTTGCCCTTCATTGCTGAAACAGATGACCAGAAGTATTGGATGATAGACTCCAATGTCCGACTCTGCCAGCCCCGTTGAATCTAAACCTCACCATATGCTGACCCTCACTATGAGGGTGAAGTCATCACCACAAGGCTTCTAGAACACCACCAGGCCTTCATCGAGGAAAATTCCACAAGAGGGGATGAAAAACGTTATTGGAATTGACCAATCAGGAAAGGGCGACAAAGCCACATCTAAGGCACTGCAGTGAAAACCATCATGTCCGAAAGGAGAACATGTATAGCAGTGGAGAATCTCTCCAGGAAGGCCAAAGCAAATAATCATTCAAGAACTCGGAAGATTGCAGAACAAAATCCAAAAGACCAGCAGACCTCCCTAGAGTCAGCAGAGCTCAGGACTCCATGACAAGAAAGAGACGGAGGTAAAATGGGATTCATGGAAAAGCAGCAAGATAGAAACCTTCAGCAGTCCCCAAGAGGCACATCGGTGTTTGTCTTGCATTTGTAAAGTACCCCCTGAATAATCTACAAGCCACTGGAATACTGGTTCAATGGAAAACAAATCAAAAAGGTGAACCCTTTGGACAGCACATGTCCAGTTACATCTGGAATTCAACAGTAAGAATATCAGATCTACAGTAAAATATGGGGGTGCAAGTACGATGGTGTGAGGGTGCTTTACTGTTTCAGGACCTGAAAGACCTGGCGTTAGTGACGGTAACAGGAATTCTGTACTTAACCAGAATATTCTTAAGGAGAACATCCAGTCATTTGTTTGTGACTTAAGACTGATTCTGGGAGATACAGCATGCTGGACAATGACCCCAAAAAGACAAAGAGAGTCTATAACTGAATACCTCAAAAGAAACAGCAATCAAGTTCTGGAGAGGCCTTGTCAAAGTTCTGACCGGAGACAAACAGAGAGGAACTTAAACAAGCAGTTCACATATGCAAATCAACCAACAAGTCGGAATTAATTCTTTCAAGGTAGATGTTGACTTTTGCTGAAATTCAGGGGTAGTGAATGGTAATCACCTGGTGATGTCTTAGTTTGACTCTCTTTGCTAGAAGCTGCCTTTGTTGATTTGACCCTGACTCCCTGTGCGTTCATGAGTAGCGAAGAGCAAAAAAAAACCTCTAGCATGACTGACTTCTGGCGAGATATAGATGCGAATGCACAAAGCAAAATGCTCCATGGATGACATTTTGCGTGTTGGGGCTGAATCAGACTGACTTGTGGGACTTTTGATGCAAGTGAGCTGGAGATCGAAGACAAAAGTGAGGCACCAGAATCAGCTGATCGTGGTGCTGGAGACGTTTGTGTAGCTGATGTGCCTACAGCAACATTCGCCTTGTAAGACTGCCACTTATGATGACAAGAGGAACAAACCACATTGCGTTGCACTGCAATTGCCACTGCCACCCACCTGCCATGAGAAGATGGCCCATCAGCAGGCCCCCCAACCATGAATTCCTGCTTACCGTTGAGCTGTCCTCCACACAGCCGCTGCTGCCAGAGATGCCAACAGGAGCCTCAGCACGCAGAAACAGACATTTTATGTTCATTTGTGTGTGAAACCATTGCTTTGTGTGCTTTTCAGATAACAGAGCTTTTTGTAAGAAATATTCAGCCCTCAGAGTTAAAGCAGTTCTGCAAGGTAGAGTGGGCTAAAATTCCTCAACAGTGATGTAAAAGATTTATATTACGAGGGGGGTCAAGCTAAAGTTAGAAAATGGGATTCATCAGAAAATGGAACGAACCTTAATAAAGCTGATGCTAATCATTCATTTCTCAACGTTGGCTCCACCCTTCTCAATGCACTTGCGCCACCTGCCTGGATTATAGCAGAAGAAAAGGTTTTGTCTTTTATGTGTGCACCCAAGTTATCGTAACATTCCATGCCGAGGGGTACTACAGACACCAGTGCAAGTTACTCTGACAAGTTGGAGACCAAAGTGAAGCCTGCTATCTGATCCAAGAAGCGGGGAACTGCTGGCTCAAGGAGTCCTTTTGCGGCAAGACAATGACACACTGCTAAGACCACCAGGGCTTATCTGGAGAAACTGAAGTTTGAAATATTGCCACATATTCGCCAGATTTCGCACTGTGTGATTTCCACCTTTTAGGACCTCTAAAAAAAAATCTGGATGGTTGTCGATTCAAGACAGATGATGACGTGAAGAAAGTGATGCACGAGTGGCTGCGAGGATGAGACAAAACCTTTTATTCTGCTGGAATCCAGGCAGGTGGTGCAAGTGCATTGAGAAGGTTGGTGACGACATTGAGAAATGACACCAGTTTTCTGAAGGTTCGTTCCATTTTCTAACTTTAGCTTGACTCCCCCCTCATAAATTAATTGCTAAATATGCTGTAACCAAACACTGAAGCTATGGGAGCAATTATTTTTTCACATCCTTGAATAAAGAAGGTAATGAGTTTAAAAACAGTTGTGTGTTTATGCTGGCTCAACTGTTTGACTGCCCAGCTCTCTTGTAACAATATTTCAATTTAACAAGCGCTCATCAAAATTTTATAGAGAAAAGGATGGCCATTTAGGGTTCTACATCATCTCACCTCAGAGTCCAGCTGGCTGTTGAGAGTACTCTCCAAGGAGTTGGCGCAGTGTAACTGCAGCATGTTGACAGTTGGAAGAGACCCCAACAAGGTGACCGTAGACAGCCTCAGAGGCCCCAGAGAGATGCGAGCCGTCTGCTTCAGATACTTCACCAGATTACTAAAAGCAAACAAGCATGCCTTTAGGAAATGAAAGATCAACACAAGCAACATTTGAAGATAGAGAGATAGAAATAGATAAGATAGATATTGAGATAGATAGAGAGAGACAGATAGAGAGATACTTTATTAATCCCAAGGGGAAATTCCCATACTCCAGCAGCAGCATACTGATAAAAAAACAATATTAAATTAAAACAACAATGCAGGTACAACAGACAATAACTTGGATTTTTCGGGGGATTTTCTATGTAATAAGATTGCATAATTAGATCTGGACCACCCTATATTAGGCTCAGCCATGGAAACTCATTTCAAGAAGTTCGATGCCCAGATCTTGTGCTGATGTCGCTTTCAGAGCTAGTTTGGAGCTCTGCCGTTAAGTGATGAAACAGAGGATAGGCAATCTATGTGCTGTGCACTTTGGCAGCCCCGTTCTTCGTGTAAGCGTAGTCTACCACTTCATGGTCGAGCTGTTATTATCCCTCAGTGCCTCCACTTCATAAGAAGAGTACTTACAATCGAACAGGGCAGATCTAGAAGAGCAGATATTTCACATACTGACTTCACAGGGATTCTATGACAATGTCAAGTTTAAAGTCACTGAGCCCTTCAATGTGACCAAATGTCTGACAATGGAGATTGCATGACCTTATGTTTGATTTTATGCAATAGGTGTGGCAGAACACCTGACCTTAATTATTTGAAAGGGCAGACCACATACTTTTGGCCAAAGCGTGATGTGGATTGCATGCTTGTAGAAATTATGTAAATGCTGTAAACTCACTCATTGAGGGATGTAACTTTTTGCTCCTGCTCATGGCTGAGGGTAGACACCATGCCCACTGCACTTCTCATCAACTGGACTTCAATGGCTTTTTGGAGCTCTGTTGGGTCTGGGCTCAGCACAGATGGAAGCAGTTTCTTTAGATCTGAGGACAAACAGAGGAGATAAAAACAGGGCAGGAGACCAGAGTCTTATATTCTACTTAAGAAAACAATTCTACGTTTATCCTAAATTCACTGCCTTTAACTAAAAATAACCCAAATGACTTTATATAAAAAAAAAATTTAAAAAGTACTGACCCCTGGTCCTAACATGCAGCTGGATGTTTGAAGAACCACTCAAATTTTCCTGCTGCCTTAAATCATTTTTGTTCTTAATTGAAAGGCAATGTATACCTAAATATTGTGATGGACTTTTTCCTTCTCCCACTATTTTAATTAAATGTTTAACATGAAAAAGTCCAAACAAACCCCCTTACTTCTTCTAGTTAATCTGTCTAGCACTCTCAATTTTTTCACTGTATTAAAGGACAGGACGGTTTATAGACATCAACTCATTTTTTATGACGACTACCATTTGCATTAAGTAAGTTTGCAGAAAGTGAAGAATGTCGAACATTATACCTGGCTTCTCCCGAGAAGAACTACTCAGCAGGAAGACATCTTCACCAGGCAGGAGCTCAAGCTGTTCACGACAGGCAGCAAAATCGCCAGCCTCAAAGCTGGACAAGGCCCTGAAAAAGAAAGCAATTTAGAACAAAGAAGCAGGGTGTTGTACCGGGTTAGCCATGATGGATACAGAGAGAAGTCAAACAAAATGATTCAGAATAAAAAGGTCTAACACAACTCTGAACAAAGGAACTGAGAACATGATACATTTTCTTCAAGTCCACGGAAAAACCTAAACGCAGATAATTTAAGGAATTAACAAAAAAAAAATTGCAATGTAGAAATTAAACTAGAATACTGACCAACTAACCACACATTATCCAAAAAAATTCTATGCAATATGAGGTCGTAAACAAAAAGACTGCGCCAGTCTTAAGAAAATTAACTACAATCTCCTAAAAAATAGTTACCTCCCGAGTCGACACAGGCACATTTGATGCTGCCAACGTTCAAAACAATTCCATACGTCAGTTTCTGAAAGGCTGAGGATCTCCGTCATCTTCTCTTACCGACAAAAAAATGGGTGTTCTTTAAGGACTGACTTGCGCCATTCAAAAACGCGCACGACACATGCACTCTTCGCCGTAAGCCTCAGTCAATAATTGAAAAGTTTCGATCGCAAATTTTTTCAGTTTCACAAGAAACTTGATGTTATCTCGCTGTTGACTCTTGCACGCCAACATTTTCTGAACAAGGGCAAGAAAGTGTGTGTACGGAGTGAAACCTTTTCTCGTGGTGTTCTATAACCATCTTTGTTTCTCCCCTCCCACTCTTAGTTGCCGAGCTATGGGGTGGGTCTCTTTTTTTTTTTTTTGTGTTGAACCTCGTACAAAGGAAGTCTGTTCAACAGAACAGCAGGCAAACAGTGCCTAGTGGTAAAAGTTTGTACCGCAAGTCCCGAGGGTGCTTTTTAAATCAATATCAATGATTCTAAGAGACGCACAGCAAACGTGAAGATGTGCTTAAGGTCCAAATGCAAAATTGTGCTTGTGCCTGATGCTATTCCCTTGAAACTATTAAAATCAAAGCTGCTGTCTAATCTAAACATAGCACACTTACACAGGAGCACTACACTTAGTCCACCAAACAAGTTTAATTAGCTAATGAGCACAACATTTCAAATTCCGAAATCATTCAGACCTCAATTAGTGCTGTGGATTTTATTTTAAATGAATAAATGTGCTGTTTTTGACCATCCACCTAGACTCAAAAACTAAAAGGTTTGGAAATGTATTAAAAATCAAAAGATGAAATCCCTTTCACAGAAGTAATAGGACCCTTTGCTGTTTCACTCCAAAGACTCCATGAGATGAATGTATCTAGAACTTGACTGGAGTCCACCAGGGACAAACGGATTAGACATCATTTACAAAGGCACACGTGTACCTGTTATAGAATGTCCTACAATTCACACCGCATGTCTGGACAAAAACCAAGCCATGAAGCCCAAGGAATTCTTTGTAGACCTCTGTGATGAAACTGTGGTAAGCACAGATCATGGCAAGGAAATAAAACCATTTGTAAAGCTCCAAGTGTTCGCAGGAGCACAGTTAAGAACCTCGGGACTCTTCCTAAAGTTGGCAACTTTGCTACTCAATACCTTGCCAATGATGGTGAAGCATGGTGGTGGGGCTGCTTCTCATCGACAGGGACATTGTACAGAATTCTGTGAGGAATAAATGCAGCCAAACACCCAGAGGTGTTTGAAGAAAAACTTCTCTACAGTGCAGGCCTCCTCAGAAGGCTGGGCAACAATTTAGCTTTCAGCAAACCAACCACCTGAAGCATACGGACAAAGCTAAAGTTGCTTCGTAACAAGACTCTCGACTGTCCTTGATTGGCCTAGCCATAGCTCAGGCTTGAACCCCCATAGTTTATCTATGGAGAGACCTGATGATGGTAGCTTAAGCAAAACAAGATTAAGAGGAGACACAATTGAAGTGTTTACAATTCTGAAGGGAATTAGTCCATTAGATCAAGATGGTGACTTTAAAACGTGTGAACCAAGAACACAAGAGACACAGTTGGAAACTTAAGGGTAAATTTCCCAAAAACTTTAGGATGTTTTTCTGTACATACAGCCACAAACATATGAAATAAGTGACTAGGTAGTGTGGTGGACAGTAGGACTTTAGGAACTCACTTTAAAGTTGATGTTATTTTGGAAGATTACGTGATAGGACTGGAGAGCTTTGTTGGGCTAAGAATGGCCTGTTCTCGTCTCCATTGTTCTAACACTTACGGACACTTTCCGTTTTACCCAACGGATTCTGAGAGGATCTGACAGGAAGAATGGGATGAACTGCCCAAATGTTGGTGTTCAAAGCTTGCAGCGAATTAAGAAGACTCAACACTGGAACTGCCGCCAAATGGGCTTCTAACAAAGTACTAAATTAGGGATCGGAGCAGTTGTATAAAAAGGAGAGGTCTCAGTCTTTGATTTTTAAGAAAGTTGCAAACCTTTCTGAACAAGTTTCACGTTGTCATTATGGGTTAATCGATCATAGATGGTCCAAAAGAGACAAATTATTAATTTAAAATTAAATCCACAGCACAAGGTGTGCAGAGGGTGAAGGGGTCCAAATACTTTCTGAAACCACCATACATGGCAATCAGGCTACGGAAAGTAAGAGGACAGGAGAATCACCAGGCCATTCACAGTTAGGAGTGTAACTAGATTTGTGCTCACAACAATGGCTTCTGTTCTGATTTTATTTGCAAATAGTTTTCCTTCATCCAGTACTGAATATCATCCAAGCTTCTGGTGACCTGTGACAATCCTTTTGGATAAGTCTGGACTACACCACACAAATGAAAAATGGGAAATGTTTATAGAGGACCCCAAATATACAAATGTCTAGCAGTGTGCATAATCCACACATTACCTGCATCTTTAGAAAGCCAATTAATGTGGAGTGAAGCAGTTAAAATCTCACTTAAAAATTAGCAACATAAATCCATTTCAATCAATCAGTTTTAAAAAGACAAATGGTGCCACAAAATCCCCTGCACTTTAGCAATCTGGTCCACACGACAAAGCATTTCTCACCGGACGTAATTGAAGTCAGTCTTCAGGTGGATTGCAGAGCCACTCGCACTCTTCTTTAGGGACCCGACATGATTCTGCCATTCCTGAATGGATGACCAGTCTGATAGGGCAATGTAGCACTCGCATACCTTATTGGTCATAAAGTTCACTACTTCAGGGGAACAATCACTGGGCTTCAGTAGAACGGTCTTTCTGCCATCACCTGAAACAAGTACAGGAGATTCACACTGTTACATGCATTTTATAATATGCTGGATATGAACGCATCCAGCACACACAAGCAAATATTACGTTACACTTCACTTCCTACATAAATTAAGATTTTAAACTGGAGTGAGTAAATTGGGAGCAGCACTCATTTCTTAGTCTGTTCACCTACCAAATTTAAAAAAAAAAAAAAAAATGAAAAACAAATTTTGGTCAGAAGTGTGACCACCAGTAGGACCAGAAAGTCATAAAGGAAGTAAAGTAAAACAACATAATTAGCAGCAGATTGAATTTGATCGTTTCACATTTGTCAGCTCTACTTTATTCCCTCCTAATTCCCCCGAAAATGTTGGGACAATTTAAAATGGATACAAACCAGTAGAATCTTGTTTAGAACTGCCTGAAAAGGCCGACATCACCTGCGACACATTGGTCTAACGGCCATGTCACTTTACACAACTTCGCCAACAATTTTTGGCCACAGCTTTTATTTAGATAATCCACTTGACCAGAATTCTGTTCTGTAGAACATACTTTATACTCACCATTAGCCGAATGCTTTGGGCTGGAAGTGGTACCGCTGTTGGCATTAGCCACTTTAAGAAGGGAGCGGTCAAAGCCTTTAATAAAGCAGTCCACTGCAGTGCTGGCACATAACTGCTCCTGGTACTCTACTGCTGCCTTCTCAAACCTGGTATTGAACAAGCAGAACAATCAGATTCTAAAGAAAATGTAATTCTTTTCACTCAGACACAGGATATTAATAGAATATTTGGGGTACATTCTCGACTAACGCTGTGGAAAGGCACAACATGCTGAAAGAGACGCTTAAATAATTACTGGGTACAATATCAGCAGTGCCAGAATCGGTCAGTGCCAACCTTACCTCCCCTCTGCCTGCAGGGCAACAGAACCAATCCAAGTCATGCTTTTTCCCAGGCTGGCAGAACTCCAGGTAGCTAGGCCCTGAATGGCTTCTGGGCAGCGCAGCTCACAGAGGGCCTCAACCAGCATCATAATGGGAACGTCCATATCAGTGCCCTGCAAGAACAGGTTCAGCAAATTAACGGTAGCAAGACACAAGCTATTTATTACTCCATTTTTTTCATCCACAACCTTTGCTACTTAAAGTTCCTGTCTTACATCATTCACGTTTAAATTACCTTGGCATCTAATAGAGGAGGCACTTAATGCAGAGCACAGCTTAAACACAGCTGCCTATCTTTCACCGTGAAGAGGATCCATTTGAGCTCTAATAATCTTAATTGCTTTGTAAAATGATTTATACAGCTCCAAAAGTTGGAATATTTTGAGATATAGAGATATGAAAATTCTGTTCACCCTGCGCTGTTGAAAACACAAGATATTTGATGTTTTACCTTGTGAATGTAATTGTTTTGAAAATTGAATCAAAATATACACTTGTGTCAAACCTCATAACCGCAACATGCGCCAAAAAAGCCGGGAGAGTCGAATGTTTCCCACTGTTTAACATCACCAACAACACTTATTAGGCATTTGGACACCACAGACATCAGTTGGTAAAGGTTTAGCAAGCAACATTTTCTCCCATTCAACCATTAGCTGGGTTTTCAAGCAATGGAATTGTACAAGGCCTTTGTTGTCGTAATTTGTGCTTCGTAATGTGCCTGGGCAACAGGCATGCCAATCTCGCACCCACAACCATGCACTTCAGGCAGAATGTTGTTTGGCTTTGCCTGCTGGAAAAAGCAAGGACGTCCCTGGGAAATTTTTCATCTGGATGCCAGCATATGTTGTTCCAAAATTTGTACATTTTCTGTATTAATGGTGCCCACACATGCCACAGGCATTGCTCCCAGTATAATGAAAGACATTGGCTTATGAGCCCAACACTTAATATCTCGGCTGGTACTCATCTTTAGTCCAGTGAACACAAAGGCTGTTTTTTTCCCAAAAGCTATTTGAAACATGAACTCCTCAGACCATAAAACACGATTCCACTTCTCATTTCAGACTAGGCCGAACATAAAGAGGATGGTGGAGCTTCTGGACACTGTTGACGTGTGGCTCCTACTTTGCACAGTAAAACCTAAACTTGTATCCGTGGAGGCAGCAATGGGCGGTGTCGACTGACAAAGGTTTACCACAGTATTCCTGAGCCCATATCACGATATCCATTTTAAAATGGTGACATCTGAGAGATCAGCAGTTCTTTGCATTCAGAAGTGATTTTCGGCCTTGCTCTTTAGGCACCAAGATTTCGTCAGAATACTTCAATCTTTTAATTATGTTGTGCGCTCCAGAGGATGAAATGCCTAAAAACCCACCAATTTGTCTATGAGGAACGTTACACTCAACGTGCTGGATTATTCACTGGTGTAACTGTTCACAAACTGGGGAATTTAAACCCATTCTTGGTCTTGAAGGACTCTGCCTTTGTTGGAGGGAGTCTCCTTTCATTTCCAATACACGATTTCCACACCTGTTTCATTTCATTTCAGTCACATCATTAGTATGTCTTAAACTACCCTAAATCAACGCTTTTACAGCCTGTGGTGGGTATCAATTTCAGAGTAAATGCATCTCTCTCTATTATATAAAACAATCCTGAAACGAGACAAGACTAACCCCCAAGATTTTTTTTTTTTTTTCTCATGAGACGAGACTTTGGCCATGAGAATTTTTCAAGTCCCGCCCTCCTCTCCACCATATTCAACCCCGCCCACAGTCCTCTCAACTTTCATTGGTGTGAATGCTTTTGACAGAGTTTCTGCTCTCTCCGCTCTTATAAATTTTAATGTTTTCCTCACTTTACAGTCCCAATTAAAGACGACGTATTATGTCCAAATCTTATTGAAGAATTTCATCACAAAGGGTTATTCAACAGAAGAAATGATTACACCTGCAGCCAAGCACCGAGAAACGAGAGGTCAAATATATTGATGCCAAAAATGTCGATCGGTTACACGGCAAATTGGTTACATGCGTATCAATAGACTCTGTTGAAACAGTTGGTGGTGATGGTGCGGAAGATGAAAACATCAACTTATAATATCACGAAGAATATCTACAACTGTTAACACCGTCTGGTCTTCCACCGCACAAATTACTGTAGAAAGAAGGACGTATCCAAGAAAGGTAATGTAGTCCATCTTCACGGGATAACAGACACCAAAGGAGATCTTGAAATGCCATTCATATTAAAACGTTAAGTCTCCTGTTAGAATAGCTTTTGCTATGACAATTAAATATTAGGGACAAACATTTGAAAAAGTCGGTTTATTTAATAGAGAGAAAGAAACGATATTCACTCACGGGCCGTTCTACGCTGCGTTGTCACAATGAAAGTCCAAACACAGAATCAAATTTTTCGTTAATATCGCATTGATTTTAATTACAAAAATTGTTTTTGCTCACATTTTACAGTAAAAGTGTAACTTTATAAAGTATTTGTGTGTTAATTTCAAAGCCAAACAGAACAAAATTGTATTACGCAACGAACTAATGCAACATGAAACCATTTACCTTCTAATTTTTACGTTTTACTATTTAACTATTGTTACTTACTCGCTGTCATGTAAAATAGTTGCTTCTATTATGCACATGTAACAATTCCCATGAAAACAACAATCCGCATCCTCATACGTGAGCGACAGAACCGCAAAGAGGCTAGCACGTCGCTTTGGCCCGGGGGTTGACAAGCGAAGCTCCCTAGTCTTCCAAAAAACCAGACAGGTTAACTGGGTAAAATATGAAATACCTCATCCTTATACAGTTTTTGTTTTAATACAAGTCAAAAGTAAATTACAAATCATTCCCTTTTGCTTTTATTGGCAAATGTCGCAACTTTGTTTGGAACTAGGGTTGTGATGAACTTTCAACGAATGTTGAACCAAAGCGAATCTTCATTAGCTAACTAAAGAACAAGGCGCTGGAGGCCGCCCTTCTGCCCATCTCAAATACTCACCATAGAAATAGACTTGTATGTTTGCATTCTAAAAAGACGGCCAGATAAGAAAGCAAAGCAAAAGTCAGATTACACACAAACCTCCCTACGGTAAGGACGGGTCAGGAGGTGAGTGCAGCAGGCAGCACATACCTGAGAGTTTCCATTCTTCATCTCCATCATTAAATCAAAGCCATGACGCACTGTGACTGCTGGCTGTCCAGCAAGCAGGCCGACTCGCATCAAAGCCATCCGAATTCGAGTCAGCCAGTCTTGGCAAGTCTGTCGGTTGGTATAGAAGAATGTCCGGATACCCTAATAATTGAGAGGAAAAGGTCATTACGACTTGGAACAAAAAACACAATCCTTCTTCATAACTTCACATAGCAGAAACTGTCATTGCTTTTATCAGGAACTATTCTGGTGTGGAAAAATCTGTCATAGGTCCACTAATCATTTGTAGCATAATGTGGCAGCCTTTCTGAGCGCACTAATTGGGCGTAAAAAGGTGGTCACGGGGGAGCTGTGCTGCAGCCTCTAGTTTTGGCTGCGTTTAACTCCACTGGCCTCTAGGGGACAAAAAACAATTACAGCAGACTGGATTACAGCTGTGGTTGGGAAATTAATGTCATTAGATTGTGGGAACTCTCACATTTACATCTGCTCAAGCATCTGCGCTAACCTTGGGAGGTGCTGTAAGGGCATTGGCACAGCCCTCATAAGCGTTGTACATTAATTTCTCCAAGTTCTCAAGAAACTGCAGCAGGAGAGCGAGACGCAACTGGTTGTAATGGTGCCCTTCATCACTCTCGCCATTGCTCCACTGAGTCAGATCCTGTTCTGGATTCAGGCTGTGAGCAGCCAGGCTGCGGATCATCCCTGCAAAGCAAACCATTCAGACTGTTGAACTTCCAACTCAAGGATTCAGGCCTATTAACTCCAACAACAAACAAAGTTGGTTTGGATGCTGGTATAAAAAAAAAAACAAAAAACGCTCACCCTCAATAGTCTGAAAAGTGTCCTGAGCTCGTCCAAGCGGGGTACGGAGCTTGGATAGAACGGTGAACTGGGCCGCCTCCCAGACAGCCCACTGCCACAGCACAGCCTCATTCTTCATCAGTGTTCGGGGGATAGGCATAAAATCTCGCTTTTCTAGTCGCTGGCAGCTATGGAACAGCCTCTCAAGCCATGGCTCCTTCCTGAAAAAATATAAGTGAACATCACAAGAGACCACCCAAATAAATGCAAAAAAGGTATGAAAGTACAATCACCGCTCAAATCAGTTATTGAAAAGGTGGGCTCAGAAGGACCTTTATTTCAGTTTGAATACTCTTTCATATAATGGTGTGGACATGGGAATATTAGAACATTAGAACACTCGAGACGAGAGCAGGCCATTCAGTCCAACTATTTCTTCCAAATAAACATCAAGTTGAGTTTTGAAAGTCCCTAAAGTCTTTCTGTCCACCACACTACTTGGTCCCTTGTTCAAAGTGTAAAGAAAAACTTCCTAATGTTTGTGTGAAATTTACCCTTAACAAGTTTCCAACTGTGTCCCCGTGTTCTTGATAAACTAATTTTAAAATAACAGATTTGAACCACTGGACTCATTCCCTTCATAATTTTAAACACTTCACTCAGGTCTCCTCTTAATCTTCTTTTGCTTAAACTGTAAAGGCTCAGCTCTTTTAAATTTTCCCTCATAATTCAACCCCTGTATCAGCAGAGTTGCTCTTCTGTGGACATTCTCTTGTGCTGTTATGTCCTTTTTGTAGCCTGAAGACCAAAACTGCACACAGGACTCCAGATGAGGCCTCACCAGTGTGTTATAAAGCTTGAGCAGAACCTCCTGTGACTTGTACTCCACACGTCAAGGCGCTACATAACCTGACACTCTGTTAGCCTTCTTAATGGCTTCTGAACACTGTTGGGAAGTCGATAGCTTAGAGTCCACTATGACTCCTAAATCTTTCTCATAAAGTGGACTCTCGATTTTCCGACTGCCTATTGTGTAATCAAACCTAACATTTTTACTTCCTATGTGTACGGCAGGAAAGTGGAAAATATGGCTACCATGAAGCAAGCCCAACAGACAACTCAGTGAACATGAACCACCATTTTGCAAAGATGTTTTCACCATTTAAAAAAGATTTGAAATATCATCGAAAACCTATGCAGTCTTCACTGCAGTTCTCCATTAAAATTGCCCAGACCATGGAACATCTGTTACATAGTTGTAGTTACATGCCCTAATGTTTATTACATTTTGAAAGTACAGATACAATGTAACTATGTAAGTACACTTGTTTTTGGATCAGTGATAAATTGTTACATTGTAATTACATAAACTGTGGAACAATGACAACTGAGTAATTAACTATAAAGTTACTTTGTATTACACAGTAAGTACAGAGTAATAACTCATAGTTACAGTGTACTTATACAGGTAATTACATAGTAGTTACACTGTAATTATGGACACTTAATGTAAAGTGTTACCGTTTTATTACAATCAAACAACATTCCATACAAGCAAGTCAAGTTTAACAAAACTAGGTCGAGACCAATCAACCCCCACCCATGAGAAAGAGCTAGGTCAACAGAGTAAAACTAACTAGTAAAAATAAGTAAATGGATAAATTAATAAATGAATAAAAAAAGTATAAAAAAATTTAAATGCTTATTCTAAAATGTTATTGATTAGATCCTACCAAGTTTTGTACAGATCCTCTAAGTGAGAATTTTATTTTTTTCTGTTTCAGATAATATATACACACCAGTTACGGCGCACTGTAAGGTAACGTACAGCGAATCCACTCGACCTGAGCATTCCTAGTTTTCCTCCTCTTCCTCTGTACATTTAGCATTCATTTGCTCAGAGGTTGATGCGCTTGCTGCTTCCTGAGCAGCTCTTCTTTTCTCCACCCTAGCGGCCCGCTTCTTCTCTTCTTTCGTCGGCATCTTTTCACGTTAAAACTAATTAAGTCAGTGTTTGTGTTGCAATTAATTAGTTACGTTTTCTTTAATTTTTCACTTAAGGTAGATTGAAGACTTAAGAATAATTTGAGATAGGAAGAGGTAGGGGAAGTGACTATGAAGGTGGTAGGAGTGAGAACGGCGCCCGTACGCATGCAACGTCATGCTGGCCGCTGCCGAGAGTTGATTCTACAATAAAATAAAATAAAAATTAAAAAAAGAGGAATAACCTTGGAGGTCAATCATCACCCTGAAAGCGGATAGTAGACGTCACATAGTACATGTGTACCAAATTTCAGGTGAATAGGTCCAGCGATTTATGAGCTACAGGCGTTTTAAAATCCTGCAGAGATAGACAGCCAGCCACAGTAGCATATTATATAAGATGATCAGTTATCCACCGACTTAAAATAGGTGAGTTAGGATTCTTCTGAGTTGAGCGAGACAAGTCTACATGCCAATAGTGTAGTAAAGGCCATTACAGTTTGTTTACACCCATCTGGAAGTAGGCCACAACTGTTAATGGGTTAGGAGGGATTGGCTGTCTGATAGGCATTTCAAGAGTTTGGTTCAAAATTATTTTAACTTGGTACACGCCACCCAAAACATGTGGCCCATTGAAGTTGGAACTTGACTGCAACATTCGCAGGTTGGATCTCGCACTGGAAAGCAACAAATCTTACAAAGCGTGTAACCCACAGCAAGTGAAGGCACAAATCACACCTCGCTGCAGTCTGTGGACCCTGCTGACTCGTTTGGTGGGCTGCCATAGGAAGTGTCTCTCTGAATGCAGAGTCAACTGTGAGAATGTCCAAGACTGGGATTGTGCATCACTAACATGCTGCCCCGTGCCAAGCATCCAGCCATGAGTATTAGTTGGAATGATAATGAAGATGACTGGGTGTCAGTCCTAGCTGCTTAAATCTGAAAATCTTCCCAGGTTTGGTATTTAAAACTGAAAACCCAGCTTGATTGTAATTTGTAAAGTGAAAAAAAAAAAAGAGTATTAAGGGACTTTCTTTGTGCATTCTTGTAAAGCAGGGGTGAGTGACAATTCTGCCACACCAGCAAAAAAATATATAACAAGCTAGTTATGTCTGTACATGATACTGAACTTGCCAAAAATCCGACACTGGAATTTTATGTGTCAACTTTTATTTGAAAGAATTTCCCCTTTTTGTTTCAGTACTTTCACTATACAGTCCAGACAAACTGTACGCGCCACTAATAATCTTTATTTGAAATCTTTACAGAAAGACTGGTATAGAAATTCAGATTTGGGCACATCCAGAATGAGTCAAAATGATTCACTTCCTTGATCAATCATCAAATACCATTCTAACAAATCCTACACTCAAACTTGGCTCTGTATATTTTAATTTTAAAACAATGAAACTGTATTACTTTAATTTGTTATTGTTGATGTTAAGAAAAGAAAATCTTAAAAAGCAATCCAATTAAAGAAAAAGATGTCTTATTCCATTGGTAGTGGGAACTGGTTAATCATTAGAAAGCGGCAGGAATGAAAACTTGAAGCCACTGAGGCCTTACAGAATTGGAGTTTGATGCCCCTGACCAGGGGTCTCAGCATTTACAAGTTTACACATATGCAGGGGTATTTGCAACTAAAAATGAAATACTCTTCAGAAATATAAGATCTTAATGTAACTGAAAGCGTAAAACTGAAATTTAAAGTCCAAAAATACTCAATACATCTAAGTGCTTTGCATTACACCCAGACTCCAGGCTTTACTGTCTGAAAATAAATGTAGAATCAAAAAGTCCAAAAAAATGACTCTTCTTGCGGGTGGGTGTCTAGGAACACTTCTCTTGTCATTTTTTGTAAATATTTTACACACACCTTTATAAAGTTTATGTATAATACCCAGAGACTTTACATTTAATTTCAGATTCTGAGCTGGTCTGCCAACAACCATAAAGAAATCTATAACAAAACAAATAATTGATCTCCACAGTTGAGAATGGAAAAGGAATACCCAATGAGACAGCTCGCTCTTTTAGCATTGGTAAGTAAATGGTACCATTGATTCACTATGTCTGGAACTTACCCGCTGCGGTGGGTGTTGCCATACAGGATAAAGCTCATCAGGTCAGAGAAGTCTTGAGGGTGGAATGTATTACTTGGGGCTTTGTTCATATGACCACGGATCGCTCCCGCTATCTCCTGCATCTCCCTGTGTCCACTGTTGCTGTGGAGTGACAAGCAGCATCTTGTTAAGTCAGCATCATCTGTGAAAATTTAATCTTGCCATACTAGACAGAGGAAGACCCTGTGTAGCCATCACACTATAGTAATACCAAAAATCTGGAGTGGTCTCCCCTCAACTTTCTCGTTTACTCAGATACTTGAGGAGTAAACCACAAGACAATGATTTTTATATTATCATCTCTATATATAATCTTCATTTGGATCTTGATCTTTGGTTGTCCGCGAATTAATTAGAAGAAGAAGCACTAGTTGGCAGTAGAGAGACAGCTAAAACATAGGCATTGCATTAAGAATCTTCTCCCGGCTTATACTACTGAAGACTGTAGTACGCCAGTCACACCTCAAAACACAGACATTCAAACTAAACAAATTGTTGTGCTTTAAATTAAAGAGATCTTCATTTAGATCTTGATCTTTGTTTGTCCGCGAATTCCACACATGTGTAGACCACCTTCCAGTTTAGTACGTTGTTGTTACTCACGGATGTCAACAATGTGCCAGAATAACGAAAGTGGTGGTGGACAGTGTTACGCTGGTCAGCTCCTGAGGCCTGGTTAGAGAATGAGATTGCTGAAGATAAAAAGGTACGTGCCTACGTAACATATGAATGAAAGAAAGACCAGCCAGGTAAAAATGAATGACAACGTAACAGCACGTTCCGGAAATTATTATTGTTACGTTGTAGCCGACGACTGCTGCGCGTCTCACAGTTGTACCATGGCTTGCTCACATGTCAGTGAAGTGATCCCTATTTATGCTTTAAACAGCCTGGATAGCTATGTGTCCACCTTTTATAACCATTGTTCCGTGTATATTGCCTTACTCTTTGGATTGCCACAAAGCAACCTGCGAGATTGGAGAAAGGTTGAGAAGACATCGTGACAGGAAACGATAGCGTTGTGAAAACGAGACGGACTGTGAACGGACAGAAACAGAAATGCTCCTACACCACCACCACATAATTACTATTCGGACAGTGATTCCGAGTAGGCCGTTCCTATCGAGTCAATGTCCAAGGGTTTTCTTTTGTAATTTTGTTTCCCTTATAAAAAAATCATAATGCTGTGCGACGAAGGGCCCAGTTCACGACTGGCAGCCGCGTTTAAACAGGGAGCCCTTCACAGACAACTTTAACACGCGCAACGTAGATGGGCGCACATGGCTAGTGTACATTAAAGAACCATGAACAAACAAAACAAATCAAATAAATAATATATTGAACAATTATTATGAAAGTAAAGACACTTCAACTGCATGAATAAAAGGTAAAGTACCACTTCCGATTAGCGGAAATAGCTCAAAAGTTGATACAAATCTACATTTTGTACCTTATGCTTGTATGCAAAATTTGGTTGACCGAAGTGAAAGAGTACTCAAGATATCATGTTTATACACACACAATTCCAAAAATGGTATTTTTGGGCTCAAGGTGGTCTAAAACATCGAGATTCATCAAAATCTCGACATCAAGTTTTTGGACGATTCCAATACTTTTCCTATACTTTGTATACGAGAAAGTCAGGGAGGTCTAAAATGTCGAGATTCACCAAAACGTCAACATCGAATTTTAGAACGATTACAGCAATTTCCCAATACTTTGTATACGTGAAAGTAAAAAGGAGAAAGGCTAATGATGTCAAGAAGTCTTGCCTCGGTCAGAGTACTCAAGAGTAAAGCAGTTCAAACAGGCCATGAATACTCTCCACATATTGGAAAAATTCAAAAAGCCATAAAGCACAGGGAGGAGGAAAAAGAGCAGACGGACGAACTTTGAACTCTTACCTCAGCGCCACACCTAGTGGAATTGCCTTGAGGAGCTTCCCAAAAGCTTGCCGGACTCTCAGAGTAGAATGAACAAGCTGAACCTGACACACATCCACACACCTGAGGACATTTAAAGAAAGGTCAGGCAAACAAATACAAAGGTATAAATCAGACAGAAACAGTTGTATGCTTGGCCCAACTAGAAAATATGGGCATGCACTGCACCTTCTATCTATTACTTGAAGTAAGAATCTTAAGAAATAATTTACTGAAAGCAACGTAAAACAGGGATCAGCAACTCCAGTGGCATATTCTAGTTGGGGGCAAGTGAAACGTAACAAGTACAGCTGCTGCATTTCACCATCTCGAGGATGTCAGATTGTAGGACTCTATGATGAATTTCAAGCACAGTGAGATTTTGCGACTGTGTCACATTCTGACAGTTATGAACGTCACTCCCTGGCAGCAGCTGCACCTCTACAAAGGCAAGTTCACATGTCATCTATGATCTATATTGTCCGTTTTCAGTTCTGTTGTGGTATGACAGATGAGACTCTCTTATGTTTGTACTGTATAACCTCTCCCCACACACACAATCGCGTTCCTTCTTTCCTCAGGACGGTATTCTATGCATTTGTAGTTTCAGGTGAGCGCTCACTGTTTGGCAACTCATGCCTGTGTCTACAAATTAAACAAAACAACAAGAAACAACAAACCTACAAAATCAAACCCGTTTAACTCACACCAATAAAATCAAAGGCTGGCCAGACCGAGTGGCTGGAGGTGTCAAACATTACCAGTCATAGGACTTGCTAAGATTATTTAAATGAAGTCTGTGTCTGAAAAAAGAAAAAAAACTAGAAAAGTTGTGCGGGAAGACGGGGCCTTAAAGTGGTACAATGGTTAGCTTTGCTGCCTCGGAAATTCATAATCCTGAAATCTAACCCTTCCTGGGTGTTGCCCTTTCTGTACTTTGGTTTTCTTCCTGTACCCCTAAGATATGCATGTTAGGCTAACTGACGTCTCCAAATTGGTACAGTCGAAGTGCGAGTTTGGATGTGTATGTATGAATAGGTCCTGTGACAGACTGGTACCTCATTCAGGGATGCTTCCTGCTTGCATCTAGAAAGGCTCTAGTAGACCATAAGTGGACAAAGTACATTTATTAATGTATTAATTTAGATAATCTGGCCATGCCACTAACATGGAGAGCAAAGTGGCCATAAATAATGAAGAACCTAAATTTTATTAGCTAGACTGGTAATATAATAGTCCTAAAAATTTAATTTTCTGTGAAGCCACTAGTAATGTATGGATTATGAAAGACCCAACAGGAAGGAACAAACCCTACCCACCGCTGTATTGCAATACTAACAAGAACAACTTTAAAGAAATACAATCCAGTGTTTGTGAATATTTGAAATACTGAAAGAGGTTAGTAAAAAAAATAAAATAAAAAAATCTATTCAAGTACCTTTCAAGCAGCTCAGTGGGAAGAGAGCCAGAGAGGACCTGAAGGCTGCTGCAGGCTTGAAGGCAAACTGAAGGGTCTTCATATAGTACTGTAAATAGAAAGAAATTACAATATTATTAATAATTATTATTACTTCTTTACATTTATATAGTGCTTTTCTCACTACTCAAAGTGCTTCAGTGAATGGGGAGCCACTTCATCCATGGGGATGCTGCAAACTAGTGGTGGTTGATGCGACAGCAGCCATTTTTGTGCCAGTACGGTCACCACATTTGAGCTATTAGGGGGTGAACAGGTGAAAGACAGCCAGTTAGAAACCGGGGACGATTAGGGAGCAAAAAATGACTAGGCTAAGGGGGGCAATTTAGCCAGGATATCGGGAAACGCACCTTACTCTTTAAGAAGGTTGTCCAGGGATCTTTTATGACCATAGGACATCGGGTTTATGTCTCATCCAAAGGACGGTGCCGTTTTTACAGAACAGTGTACCCATCACTACACTGGAGCACTGGCATCCAACATTCAGACCACAGGGTAAGAATCCCCTGCTGTTCTCACCAACATCTCTTCCAGCATCAACCCAGGCTGAGCCTGAACATGCTTAGCTTCAGGTTGGTGACCTCTCCTGAAGTGTATGTGGTATGGCTGCTGGGGTTTACAGCTTCAGGAAGCACATAACGGTATTTAACTCTCTTGCCAAAGTCCTACATTTAGAACATTAGAAAAGTTTTTACGAAAACAGGCATTCAGCCCAGTGATCTCGTCGCCCTTATTCACCTTGATTGTCTAAAATAACATCAAGTCAAGATCTGAAGGTTCCTAAAGTTCTATACTCTCTACTAGATGACGTGTTAACTTCATGTGTCTAGTACAGCAGTGTCCTTTTTTGAAATATGGAGACTAAAACTGAACACAGTACTCCAGGTCAGGCCTCACGAATGTGTTCTACAATTTGAGCATAACCTCACTTGGCTTGTACTACCTGCATCGTGACGTATACGCAAGCTCAATATTGTTTTCTTGATCACTTCTGTACACTGTCTGGATGAAGACAGCAATGACTCCTAGGTCTTTTTCATCAATATGTGGAAAAATAAGCCATCTAGCCGTCTATAAAGCACTCTAAAACTTTGACATGAGGCATCTCTTAAAAAAATAAAAATGAAAAAATAGAGCAGCACTTTGACCAGAAATGAATATCTGCAAATGGTATCAAAATAACTGAGAACCCCCTGTTAACGTCTAGGAGTATCTTAGGACAGATGAAGTCTTTGAGCTGCCATTTAATTCATCAGATTTCAAATTTCTAACTTGATAAAATTTTAATGTCCATTAATTTCTAACACTTTGCCACAACCAAACCATTGAAAAGCACCGAGGTGGTGGGGAAGAAAACGGCTCTAAAAAGGGACACCACAAAATGTTCTTACCATTCCCCAACAGTCCTTTGCAAAATTTGTGGAAAGAAGGGAGAAGAAAGAGAGGTGCATATGTTTCAGACTTTTTCATCACTGTGGACATCTCCATTGCCCATGTAAGCAACAATTTCCTAGGATGGAACGGATAAGAGATTTTTAGAATCCATACCCAGAGTTCAACTTTAAACGGTACGCTTTGCAGTCTCAGGGCAGGCATTAGACTTCATTAGCTCTGATGCAAAGGAGAAGTTGTAAAGAACCCGTAATTTTGAAGTGAGAAAAAAAAAAAAGCATGGAACCTGGCATCTGGATAAAGATGCTCCTTGCTTAACAGGACCCCCAGAAGGTGGAGGAGAGTGCTGAAGTGTTTCTTGGTTGCTGTGGTGACAGTGCTGATCACTGCTCCATCGAAAAGGGATGGCGAGGAGGAGCTCAGGCTGCTGGAGATGAAGTGATCGTGCCTAAAAATGAGATACAGAAATGAGCACTTTTGTCTATAAAATCAGTTAGATGGCCAAACCACATCTTGACTGCCATTACCTTGTGCAATGAGAGTAGAGTGTGTATAACACAGCATACTGCACCGCCGGGTGGTGCACAGCCAGCTCTGAATGGACAATCATCAGGTTCTGACTGAGCAGGGCAAAGACAGTAGGGGACAGAGCCCACATCTATAAAATTACAAAAATAAAATATAAATTACCACAATCACACCTGGAGACAACACCACAAAGCAACACTGGCTCCTTTTAAGCTTCACCTATGCAAATAAATGAAATCGGAAGAAAGAAAACACAGCAAACAACAACTGTGTGCGCTTAATGTGTAGGCACATATACAGTATCTAATTATTATATAAAAAAAAAAATCCTGGGACGAGACGTGACTTTTTCAGAGAGACACTTTCTTGGCACAAAGTCTAATCTCATGGGACATGAGATTTAATCAGGCCCGGGGCCAAAAATAAAAGACAAAGAGTAGATGACAAAGTAGAACATCACAAAGAATTCTAAAACGCTGGCGTGATACACATGCAGAGCAGGTTAGAGATTATGAAAGTAGTAAATTCGAAAGTCTCAAAAAAAATGATAGCAAAGATCGCATTAGCGCAAACAAATTACTCAGAGAAATAACGGAACAGCGAAAAGAGACTGAATATATTGTTCGGAATTAAACTTTAAGTCAGAGGCTTGTAGATCATCTAATTTGTGTTGCGATCAGGGAAAAGTAGTGTTTCTTCCCAATGAAGAGGCGTATCCACGAGATTTAAAAGATTTGCCGTTTGTTGAAAGTGAAATCCACATATGCAAGCGGCAGAGATGTGAAGTGGCTGGTGAATATTGTAGGACAGGGGGTTGGCGAGTGAAGTGCCCAAGTATATACGTATTTTATTTTTTTTTTTTTTTAACACACACATTATAGATATCTATATCCATCTCTCTCTCTCTCTATCTATCTAGATCGGTGGAGGGCAGCAGTGGCTGCAGGTTTTTGTTCCAACCCAGTTGCTTAAAAAGAAGCCCTTATTGCTCCAGTAACACTTCTGCTTCACTTTAGTGGTCTCGCTCGTTAAGATTTTTTACCCTTATTGCTTATTTTAGTCTTAAACAGCTGCAGTCTTGGTTCTTTGCTTATTAGCAATAAGATGCAAATGACAAATGAAACCAGCATTTCTCCATTTAGCTTGTTTCCATTTACGCATGAGTGTATTTATCATGCACTACTGGGTTTAATTCAATACTTGAAAGAGGAAAAAAAGTGAAGCACTGAAAATTACTCATCAGTTTTAGACTTCAAATCATTTGGATGATATCCTTAGAAAGGAAACAAAAATCCAAGATACGAGAATGGCCTGACATAGCAGAGTTAAAGCACAAACAAGCCATGAAATTAAATAATTGACAAGGATTGATTTCTAATTAAGCAACCTAGTTGGAACAAAAACCTGCAACCACTGTGGCCCTCCAGGACTAAATCTGCCCACCTGTGATCGATCGATCTCTCTCTCTCTCTATATATATCTATATCTATATCTATATCTACAGTGTTACCTCGGTATACGTCCGCATTGGAGTAAGTCCAACTTGGTATACGTCCTTTTTGGACGCGAAACATTTTGCTTGGTATACAACCTTTATTTGGAATACGACTCCCATGCTAGAACACTGCACGCTACCCTTGTTTACCGCTCTTGAGACAAAGCCACGACTGCCCACGAGCGTCAGTACGCCAGTCGCTACCATTCAGTGAACAACCCGCGCTATAACTTTGTGAATTTCCAAGTGATTGTGTTTTTTCACGTAAATTGGAATTGATTGTTGAAAAGTATGAAGGTGGCATGCGTATCTGGGACTTGGCTGCTGCATATCGTATGCCGAGAATGACGGTATCTGCGATTGTGAAAAACAAAGACGTTATTAAAAAGCAAAGTGAGGTTAAATTGTCATTTATTTCATCTAATTGCTTTTGAATTTATGTATTTTAGTATTAAGCAGTGTTTAAATTATTTTATACAACCTCATCAATGTAAAATATGACAATAACAATAGGATTTTTTTCATGGGAACGGATTGATCATTTTCCCTTTATTTCTTATGGGAAAAATTCATTTGGTATACGTCCTGGTTGGTGTAAGTGAAAGGCTCTGGAACGGATTAAGGACGTATATTGAGGTACCACGGTTTATCTATACATCGAGAGAGAGAGAGAGACACACACACACACACACAATATAGTGGATACAGAAAGTATTCCGACCTTCACTTTCTAAACACTTTATTCTACTGAAGATTGAATTTTAAAATGGATCAATTTGCCATGTTCGCCCATCATTTTACACTCAATAACCCCTAACGACAAAATGAAAAGCAAGTCTCTCATTTCACCTCCATGAGTTTTAGTTCATCTTTTCGAGAGACTCTCTTGCAGATGTGTCTTGGTCTCTGATATGAACTTTAGTTTCTCCTGCTAAAGTTGGGCTAACTTGCTTTAAAATGGCTATTAACACGTACTGAACATCTGACAACAGTTTCAATGATAAATATAAATTAGTTCTCATCACGTACATGGTTGGGTGTTCCTTCAAATATGACCCATTATGTTGCAAACAAGCTAAAAAGTGGGCAGAGAAAACGTCAAAGGAAAAAATCCCAACCCATATTTAGCAGAGTGTAAAACCTCACTATGCCAGGTTTTCTGAAATACATGAAGAAGCAAAGCTGCATTTGACTGTGACAAAACCTGCATCCATTGGGCACCCCCCACAGCAAAGTCTCATAGGAAAACCTCACATTGGCTGGTCGGTGCCTACGCCCATTCCCCTCCACGGTTTATCAAGAGTACAACTTATTTTTTTATGTAGTCTACTGTGACTCACCCCAATGAGTGAGTTTTTGGTGTTGCCAATTGTGGTTAGGGCACTGAGATCAAAGATCAGGATGAACTCTGCCCTCTCTTGACTGAAATGGATATTGCCAAAGGCAGCATGCTGAATATCAGTGCAGACGGGTGGCAGGCTCAGGGGCTGGGACAGACTGTTGAGTGCACAAACCATCTCTCCCAGTACCAGCTTGTATGCCGCCTCCAGGATGGGAATGTTCTTCAGACTAAGGACTGCTTGGTACACACTGTGTGCTGCAGAGACCACCTGTTGAGGAAAATGAGAATATTAGAGCGGCCTTTTACCATTTATTAAAAAGTGTCTTCCTGAGTAGTTTACAATTGAGGCTAAAAGGGCGCTGGCCTGAAAGTTAAACCAGCCTTAAACTTGTAGATTTATTAGGCCTTACTGCTTACATCCATTTCAATGTGATAAAGCTACCAGGCACACGTTTCTGAAATACAATTAAAACATCAAGTAACTTTATTATGGACTTTTGACACTAAAGATATCAATTCTCTGGTCACTGTGACAAGCAAATAATAACATTACATGGAAGATAAAAACAAGAATTTGGAAGCTTTCTGTGGTAAGAATTCACAGATAATTTGGAAATATAATGCACAACTGTAACCATTTTACACGAAACAGTGATATGCAGGTATGGATAGCCAAGATGTGAAGAAAAAAAGCATTTACATGTCCGCACTTCGCATCAAGCATTTCAACAATTCTGACACTTTGAAGCTAACAGGGCTAAGAGCCATTCACAATATTCCAAATTCAAAAGGGCAACATGCAAGAACATAAAGTGAGATTACCAACATTTGAAAAAACGCACTCACTCGAGAATATAGTAAGTCTGTGCGTATTTTAAATAAGTGTTCATTCAGAATGGCTTCAAAAAGATTTAAGAAGTGAAATAAACACCCAGGAACACTCTCTGCCTCCAAGTGAATACATTCAGTCATCTTAAAATTAATCCTGCATAACAAATACAATTCTAGACCTGATGAATTTATATGTCGGCACTCATATGGTCCCCTGCTCGTTCTACCCTAATCAGGCCAACTAACAAACAGCACTTGGTGATGCTACCTCTGTGTGGCATCAAAATCTCTGTAGCCACTAGCAGGTGTAAGGAGCTGCCCACTTTCATCTGAATAGTTGACTCCATCACTGTGTTTGATCCCCCCAGAGGTCCGTCAGCAAACTGAAATACTCAACTTACATAGAAATTCAATGGAGTGCGGGGCTGTCCCCCTTTGGAGGAGCAAGCGGACATATTGTTCTTGTAAGTAAAGATTGCTAATGTGGTTCAAACTGATGGTAGGCATACATCAACTAAAGTAAATGAAGGAAATGCTGGTATAGCGTAAAGCACTGTTGGAAAACCTGATTTTAATGCACCTCAGGGTGTAAAATAGGGCTTTATAAATGGTTACATAACCATAACTGACTTCCTTTTCCATTCACTTCCAGAGACATTATTTTCTGTTATTTATGGTTGCACCTGCTGCCCCATCCCTGGCGTTTTACTGGGGTTCCGAGTGGGCTAAGAGACGAGAAAATGAGGAAAATATTCAAAATATGCAAGCAAGCTGGCGTAACCACCGCCAAGGTAAAACCAAAGTGGTAAATTTGCTTGTACTCGAAGATCCACAGAATGATGTCTGCGACTTCAATGAGAAACACTCGAGTTCTCAGATTTGCCAATGCCTTTCGTTGAGAGATTCTGAAATGATTAAACTTTGCACAGCGCCACCTATTTAAGGGGGTGATTTGATTCAAACCTAGTTTTCTAAAATTTGACTGCTTGTATGGAATGTCTTGATTGTAATAAATTTAATAAAATGTTAAAAAAAAAAAGTCAACAAAAACTGAAGTGGCTCAACAAATTTCTTTGAAGAATAAGAGTGCCAAATTTGAACAAATTCGGTCCGCTGGGTGCCGAGGTGTTTCGTGTCGACAGACATGGCTATCGCAGTAGGTTCATCACACACTATCTAACTGAAAAACCTTGCTGCAAAATGATAGTTCATTGCTATAGAATTAGCCCCAATATTACCTTGACATGTATAATATTTATTGCATCTTATTATCTTGTGAAGAGCATCATGATGTTGTGCGCAGTAAACAGAAATAGGAATAAAAATAAAGACTGTCCATTTACCTCAGTCTCCCTGTGAAATCGCAGTTCAAGCAGCTGAGAAGTGGGTGCAAGGAGCTTCTCCACAAAAGAGGCAGGTAACTTTGTATTTATCTGATCTACAATCTGAAACACAGCATACAGACATTGACGTATTTAACTGTGTTTAACTCGCCTCCTAGCAGGCGATGAATGAGTTGCAGCAAGGCCACCATACACTTACCAGGGTCAGCAAATTAAGAACTGAGATGCTATACTCTGGCCCACAAGCTTGGCAGCTCTCGAGCTGATTAAACCCATACGTGATGACCGAGTCCACAAGCTTGCTGACGCTCATATCGATGCTCACTAGCAGAACACAGATGCACTCGTTGGCAGCCGTGAGGACACCTTCAGAAAAGAACACCTGCTTGGCTGTGGTGACGCAGGTCAGAACTCTGTTCAGCACCTAAAACGGAGAAAAAGAAAATGAATTTGTGCCACAATGATAATCTGGCTGACAACGCCACATGAACACCTACCTCTCCCTAAAACTAAACATCTGGGTGACAGTTTAGTCATGTAGCAGTTATTATCATTACTCTGAATTAAATGCTACCAAAGTAAAAGCTGACTCATACATACATACACAAAAATGAACTGTACCAGTAATAAAAGAAAAAAAAAACATGGGCACACACACTGACATTTACTTTTCTTTCAACTGTCTTATACTTACTGGACAGTTTAAAAACCCATCATAAAGCAGCTCGCTTTCCCTGGACACTCATTTTATATCACACACAAAATGCTTAACAGGACTGCCGTTTATTTCGTCACGAAAGTCTCCAGTGCAGTGAACTTACATCAGTAACGTATGCCTCTGTAATAGGAGGCCCCCGCACTGGGCTGAATCTCTCCCCAATGCTACGCACCACAGTGCTGAACACTCGCAGCAAGGCAGCCAGTTTGGGCAGGGATACAGAGGGTGGTGGGATATCCTCATCCATCGTCTCTCCGGATGCCACGTGGTTTAAATCCTGGAAACAAAATTATTTTCAAAATGATATAAAAATGAACGTATCAATGTTTAAATTATGAAGAAATAATAATAAAAAAAGTTAATAAAAATATATATAAATAAAAATAGGGCAGCACGGTGGTGCAGTAAGGAGACTTGGGTTCGCTTCCCGGGTCCTCCCTGCGTGGAGTTTGCATGTTCTCCCCGTGTCTGCGTGGGTTTCCTCTCACAGTGCAAAGACATGCAGGTTAGGTGGACTGGCGATTCTAAATTGACCCTGGTGTGTGCTTGGTGTGTGTGTCCTGCAGCGGGGCTGGCGCGCTGCCTGGGATTTGTTCCTGCCTTGTTCCCTGTGTTGGCTGGGATTGGCTCCAGCAGACCCCCACGACCCTGCATTAGGATATAGCGGGTTGGAAACTGACTGAATAAATAAAAATATATAAATAAATACATATAACTAACTAAATATAAATAAATATATCTCTCTATTATAATAAAAAAATGCTGCGACGAGACAAGACATTTTCGGGGAGATACTTTCAGGTCCCGCAAAATTGAGACTTTGTGCCAAGAGATTTATCCATGTCAGGGGCCGGAAATAAAAGACAAAGAGTAGATGACAAAGTAGAACGTCATAAAGAATTCAAAAACGTTGGCGCGGTACATATGCAGAGCAGGTCAGAGATAATGGAGGTACGAAAATTCAAAAGTCTCAAAAAAATGATAGTAAAGATCGCATTAGCGCAAACAAACGGATATAACTACTTGGTGAAATAACAGAACAGCAAAAAAAAAAAAAAGATTGAATATATTGTTCAGATTTAAAGTTTAAGTCGGAGACTTGCAGATTGTCTAATTCGTGTTGGCATCGGGGAAAAGTAGTGTTTCTTTCCAATGAAGAGGCGTATCCACGAGAATTAAAAGATTTGATGTTTGGTGAAAGTGAAATGCACATACGCGAGCGGCAGAGACGTGAAGTATATTAATTACACACACACAGGGGTGGGCAAAAGTGGGTTTACAGGTGTGAGTGCATGAAGCAGTTTATTCTTGTATTTATTTATTAATTATTGTATTTGTATTATTCGTCTTCCTCTTTATTATTTCGCATCCTCTGAATAATGAAGGCCAGCAATTTGAGTACTTACAAGATTGTAACTAGGTGCACTGTGCCATTCTTTTCAGTTAATAAGGTTAATAAAGCAATTGTAATAATCATAACCTGCATGTCTTTTTCCATATGAATAATTGTAAACCTACTTTTTAACTCCTGTGTGTGTATTACATGGCTGACTCTGCACTCTGACCTTCAAAGGTCATGTGAAAACAAACTTAAGAAAATTCCCAATGGGGGATTAATAAAGTGCATGTCAAAACAGATCATCTTCCTCTTCATCCTTAAAAACTATCTATACATAAAAATACACAAAGTGATTTTCTAAACTAATTCATTTATAACTTCCAACTTTTAAACACTGGGCCTCTCTACAGTACACAGTGCCTGTGTGACATGGACAAGTGTAACTTTAACAGATTGCAGAAAACTTAACTTTTTTTTTTTTTTTTAAAATAGGATAAGTTAAAGACTTTTCAAGCAAAACAATGGAATTCATTGTTTTATATGTAAACTGCCTTAGGTGAACAGAAACCAAAATCAAACAGCTGGAGAACCAAGAGCCCTCAGAGAAAAGGGGACTTCCAGAATCTGCGGAAACATCTTTGTGGTAATGTTTGATAAATATCGTTATGCAGTGGCCAAGCCATTCAGCTTTGTCAATGCAGTGTTCCATTAAAAGGTAGTTTTTGTAGTTGATGTGCTTCTAATGAATTAGTACTTTCCCCAGCTGGCTCAAATGTTTCATCTTGGTTCCATCGAACTTATGTTTTTATTTGGACTCGTAGCCTAATTGAGGAAGCTGATATTTCCCAGTTTCTGTGTCTTGGGAAATGCAGAAACCACAAAACCGTGTTTGGTAAGTTACTAGACTGTACCAAGCATTAATGGCTGTTACATGAAGAGGATTATTATTTTCTTTAACTTGGTTCATATGATATTCATCAGCATCTTCATTTGTCTACTCCAGGTTCTGTTATTTAATCCATTATTTACTACTGAGCATGTTAATGGGCCTGACACTAAAGTAGCTGCAACCTTCCAGCATTCTATGTTGTCTGCTCTACATGATATACTTTTCACTATTAGGATACAATTAAGGAAGCAAACTGAACAGTAAATGGGATAAATAATAATAATAATAAATACCACACATAATAAATTAAGCTTTTATAGTTACAGCAAAAATACAAATATTTGACAATTTATATAAATGTAAAAATAAATAAATAAATAAATAAAAAGTCACCCATGGGCTCACACCGACAAGTGGATCGGAATGGCAGCTGCTTTGGGGATTTCCCATTGGGTGAAAACCAAGCGGCAGAGTCAGGACACACAGGAAGGTCTCTCTCCGTAGGCCTGAGAATGCCTGGGAAATCCTCCAGCAACAGTTGGCATTCGTAACTGGGGACAGGGGAGTCTGAGCTGGCCTGCTGCCACAGCAAACCCTCAGCAGGAAAAGCAGTTTCAGAAAATGAGATGAGAATAAGACAGATGATCAATGAGACGAGAAAGGTTTGAGATAGAATGACTCAGTGATTGTGAAACTGGTTGGAACAAAAACCTGCAGCCACTTGGGGTCTCCTAGACCCAGTCTGAGACCCACGGAGATGAAACAACCTGCTCAGCTTTTAACTTAAAATCTCCACAACTTAATCAGATTAATACTTGTTTTTCATTCAGTGTGTTTACACGCCCATACTAAATTGTGCCACGGTAAATGAGTCTGTAAGACAGAAACCTGGTTTCTTAAGAATCCATGTTTAAACACTTAAGGAATCTCCTGGAGTTCTCCTTTGGCAAAACGCTCCACCGTCACTAAACCGCGCAAAAAAAGAGTTAAACGTCATCACCAGCTACTGTGAATTCAAAAATAAGCAGGGTGCCTGTGATAATTTTCTTGTGTTTTATAAATGTTTAGTCAAAGTGAAGCTTTACTTATAGGTTTCTGTTCCCAGCTCTTTTCAGCTTGCAACTGAGCCCTGCACAGGAGCAACATACCAGAAATTGTGCTTCTTGCCTTACACAGTGTGCTGCAGGGATAACAACAAAGCGGGCATTTTAACTTCACTAGGTATTGCAATAGGTTACTCATTACTTTAGATATGTAAATGGAGTACAGAATGCATATTACAACATCTTACCCTATTACTCTTGAGATTGCGTTGCCGAGTTTAGCACTCAGCGCTCAGCTCATCAACATAAATTTACTGATTTCTGATATATTGGAACAGATAACTTCAGCCAGGAGGAGGAGGAATCATGCATTTTCTGGAGGTATCTACCCGTGTCAAATACAGGCACAGGGTGACAGAGTGCAGTGGATAAGTGCAGACTACAAAATCCTTATCAGCAACCCAGTTAAGGGTTTACTTGGCCTCATAACCAGGTTACTCTCCAAGACCTCTACTTCTGTTAATCAGGTTTCTCAGAGGCCAATAACCCGATTTCTTTAAATCGCAATAAGGGTCTACATGGCATTTTAGAATTCAGATTTCTATGAATAATGCGGTTATTAACACACATGTAAATGCACTAATAGACTGCACAAGGTAAACTAGATATAAATGAGGCCTTTTAGTTTTGTTGTCATTCTAGTAAATTTGAAGGTTACCACACAGCACCCTCGGTTTCTTGCAAAGGAAAATAGTTTGCTTTGTCAATCAGAGTGACTACACAAAGAAGTTTAGACAAGAGACTATTCAGTCCATCAGGTTTTTGGTTAGCTGAAGTATTTTAAACTCCTACATTATGGAAATGATGAGCAGAAGTGCTACTGTTGCAGATGTATGAAATATCTCGGAACTCGGTGTGCCCCAGAATGATTACTTTTAAAATATATAAATTGAAATAAGCCATAGTAGGAGATGCTGTAGCACAAATGATACTCCCATGACAGTGTGCTGGTAAATCAGGCTTAAGACTGGACATCCAAGGAGGTGATTATTTTAAGCAAGCATAGACTTCTTTCAGATGCAGGCCTCCCCATGCAAGACAAAGGCTACTGGAACAAATATTAGCAAAAGAATCCACACCTCTGCATATGCCTCCATGTCTTCCAGAAACTGTCCTAGCAGGGTTGTGGAGAAAGCCAAATCTGCCACCCAGAACTGCTCCAAGCTCTGTAGCCAACCTGAAACGCACAAAATAAGATTTAAACTACAGATCAAGGAAAATTCTTAACCTCCAAAGCATAACCATAAGAAAGATGCTTACCAGACACCTGTTGAGTTAATGATGCCCTCTGTGTGTGATCAATGTGCCACCCAACCAAGATATCGACCGTGTCCTGGAAAAACAAGGAGCATTACCACCTTTCCCAGTTTACAGTGAAACGGGGCAAAATTATTTCAGACAGCAAAAGATCAATTATAGATACAATAATGCACACTGAAGATGACGTTGTAGGGGAATACGAATGTAAAGAAAGTAAGTTAGGGTAGGAGGGGAGGAGATACTATAAGGAATGACAAAAATAGAAGGCAACCAGGCAATCTATAAGGAAGTGAAGTCAAACACTAGAAAGGAAAAGCATAAGACAGCAAGAGGCAGAGGTCTGTAAGTCAGCTGCAGGAGGAGAAAAGAAGTTATGAGGAATGTGTTCAGGATCAAAAAGATGACAAAAATAAGGCAGGAATTATCAGGTGTGAATTGTTGGGAAAATGGTGAAGGGAACACTGTGGTTGACAATATTGGCATTCAGGATACCTGGAAGAAGTACATAGAAACGCTGCTGAATGAGGAGAATAACTAGAATTAAAAATGTTGGGTGAAGAGGTGAACTGTGATGGAGGTGAAGACCCTAAGAGCAGAGGGTTAAGATAATTATGCTAATAATGAAGCCACAAGCGCTTGAGAAACAACACAATTGGTTTACCCTAAAATTGGTGCTGAAGATGTGAGGGTAGCAACGGGCCACCAACAGGATGCACTTCACACTCTGGCACAGCAACTCGGGAGTATCCAGGTTTTCAAGTATAGACTGCAGGCTGCTCATCACCAGCTGTAAAAAAAAAAAAAAGACAAAAAAAGACAAGGCGATTGAGACGGATAGCACTTGAAAACTATAAGAGTTAAAAGCAAATCTTTAAGAGGGTACAGAATTACATATACAATCAAGTAAAAAAAAAAATAAAAATAAAATACACCAGGACGTCTCGTCAGCATATGTGGACATAAAATTTGGCCCTCATTTCAACAGTGTCTATCTCCATCCGTCTGGAGTTTTGTTTTGTTTTTTTGTTTTTTCTGTCCTCCTTGGCCATTGGACCTTACTCTTATTCTATGTTAATTAGTGTTGTCTTATTTTAATTCTGTCTTTTTTTTTTCTCTTTTCTTCATCATATAAAGCACTTTGAGTTACATTTGTATGAAAATGTGCTATATAAATAAATGTTGTTGTTATAGATAAAGGTGATATTATATAAACATCAGCCACATTTACATTTTGTAGTAAATTGTAGAACTAATTGCCAATTCCACTTATGTAGTAAGTCCATCCCTATGACATTAAATTAGAATTATGTGCAAATAAATATCAATTTAGACAATGAAAGTTTTTTTCAGATCAACAGGAAACATTTCAGAATGTCAAATTTTTGGAACTGCTATTTATACACAACAAAAACATTACCACTGGAAAAATCTGCTTGTAAACAGAATACAGGTGATAAAAAGTATTCTTTGAGATATAATTATATACAAATTGTATATAAAAATCAGATAAACTGAGATTTGGAAAGGCATGCAGGGAAAAAAAAATAAAATGCTACATCCTATAAAACATCCGCCCCACTGAGCTGAGCACAATACAACTGGAACAGGATACAGCCCAAGACTCGAACCTGAATCAGGTGCTAGTCCATCACAGGGCCAGTTAAGAGTTGCCAGTTAGGTAAAAGCTACCGTCACTGGAATGTGAGGGAAACCACAGAACTCTGAGAAAACCCACACAGACAGGAGATGAACTCTCAAACTCCATTAATGCCAGGATTGTGGAGCCAGAAGGCGGCGGCAGCACCAGCAACTGCCAAGATGTGTGTGCTGGGTTAATCAGTGACTCCAAACTGTCATGGCATGAGTGGTTTCCAACAGATCGGCACTTTCTTGGTTGCTATCTTGTTGCTGTGGTAAACATTGGCCTTCCATGACCTTGAAAATTAAGCCAGTCCAGTAAACAGACCACCATTTTATAAAAATAGTATCTGAATAAACATTTTGTGACATTTATTGTAAATGGCTTTATATGTATTTTTTTGTTCAGCTCCACGAAGGGTCCACTGTTTTTACAGTGGCTACCTGACTACTATCAGCGGTTTTTTGTTTTTTCTTTATCCTTGAAGGAAACAAACAGCTTGGACTGTTGAACTGGAACGAGGTAAAATGTCAACTTTAGATTCCTTCAGTAGCTTCACTTTGGTCATTTATAAAAGTCTACCTAAACATCTGAGCTGGTGTTTCTTAAGTATAAAGCACAACAGACTAACTGCAGCTAAACATATCAGACCAAACAAATCAAAGCGTGCCAAATGAACATGAATCTCAAAAGTCTCTAGACCAGGGGTTCTCAACGTCGGTCCTGGGGACCCACTGTGGCTGCAGGTTTTTGTTCCAACCAGCTTCTGTTTTTAATTGAACTCCTGGGCTAATTAAGTGAACTGATATTTCCCAAGTTCTGTGTTTAAGGAACAATATATTAATTAGAAAACTAAGTTTGCTAAAAAAAATTATACACACATATATATATATATATACACATATATATATATATATATATACATATACATATATATATACACATACATATACATATATATATACACATATATATATATATATATATATATACATATATATATATATATATATAAAATGTACCAAGCAGTTTTATAGGAATAATGTATTTTTTTTTCCTTTTTAACAGTATTTTCATCTGGATTTTCATCCTACTTTTCTAGATGTTCAAATTGCTTAATTAATCCGTTATTTACTAATTAGTGGGTCTGACTCTAAAGTAGCTGCAGCCTTCCGTGTTGTTTGCCCGGGTGTCTGCTCTGCTCGTTTTAAGTTGTCATTATTAAGATACAATGAAGGGGGAAAAAACTGCACAGAGAAAGGGCAAAGTATAATGAAATCGACAAAAGAGAGTTAAGCATTTATAGCAAAAGCAGAAATATTTATAAATGTCTTATAAATATAAAAATCATGCTGCTATGCTTTTCTGAATGTCGAATAAAAGAAAAAAAATACCATCTAATTAAATGAGATCAGTGCTATAAGGTGTTGTCACTGATTAGGAATCTGGTTGGAACAAAAACCTGCAGCCACAGGGGGTCCCCAGGACCGACGTTGAGAGCCCCTACTCTAGACCTTTCCTAAATAATACGCCACTCGATTGCAATCAGATACGCTGACACTAATTCTCTCTCTGGCTGCTTACCCATCATTCAATATTTGGTTCCAACATTTGTGTGTAGTAAATGGCTGGTATACTCCAAACCCGATGGCCTCATGACAACAGGGTTTACTGGTACTGTCATGTTTGTGTTACCTTTATGGTACAATGGTTTCAATTATTTAATTATTTTTCTGGGAAAAACACCTTTTAAGCCCCATCTCACCATTGGGTCAGATTTGACCCAGTTTTGTGTTTAAACTCAGTAAAAAGAGGATGAAACTTTGTGACATTTCCAACATTCTCCCCAAGCAATGAACCGAGAGTAAAACAAAAAGTTCCTATAAAATGTTACCTTGCCGCGTCCCATCTTTTCAGTGACTTTTAACCCACCACTGACTTTAATGGATTTCCTACTGCACTTAAGGTAGTCCATTTGTTCACTACTCAGAAAACATCTTAAGACATCTTTTCAACACAGAAATGTCAAGGGTTTTATTAAAGTGGCATAACTTTACAAAAATAAAGGTGGTGCCAAATACTGTATTACATTTCCGTACATTTGCTACACATTTTGAACCCGGCAATGTCTTTTGGGTTGGTTTTGATCCAACATTGACTTTACAGAACTTAACTGTCCATTTACAGTAGTTTGTTCACCACCTATAAATCAGGCTAAATGGCACCTTATCAGCTCAGAATGTGAAGGGTTTTAGTAACATGACCTAACTTTACAAAAAGCAAATATTTTCCAAAGACATCCTGTTTCAAAAGGTTCTCATCCAGCAGCCCTGCACAAACCTACAAACCTTTTTTTCTCTGTCACTCCCTACCCAATGTCCATAAGCACAAAATAAACATTTACTGGATGTGGGCCAAACTGGCAAATGTCTTGGTATAAATTTTGAATATTAAACAATTAATCAAATGTGATAAGAAGAATACAAAGTTACATGATTTGAATAAAAGGAAAACACCAAGGGGAGATCAACCCTTCCACTTTCAAAAAAAATAAATAAACTGTCCTTGGCCTGAAAAGGTTTTAAAAACAATACACAAAAAAACTAGTGAGTATGTAAGTAAACCTTTTAGAGATTGCAGAGATAACCGATATGTGACAAACGTTTCTTCCATGATTTAAATTTTTTTGTTTAATTACATAGAATAGACTGGAAGAGAAAAAAAAAAAAACCTCAAGTAGAATGAAACGTCGTTTAGCACACTGGGAGAAGACAGCAAGCCGCCACGAGCCAGGCACTCTCACCTGCATGACTGAAGAAAAGGCCTTCTTTTCACCTGCAGCCTCCAAAGCCTTGTATGTCGCCACAAGGTACAGCAGCTTCACTTCGTCTTTTGCCGAGGCATTGAACTTTGCAAAAATCCACTTAAAAATTCGTTCTGCCTCATAGCTGAGGGAGGCGCAGAGCAGACCCAGGCAGGCTGCCCCTTCCTGTCTTAACTCCTGCAGGAGTTTACTGCTACATGACGAGAAGAGAAGAGAAGCGTAAACGTGATTGGCTAAGTATGCATGCATTCTGTTTGTGTTTTGCCATTTAGGAAATTCAGTACAATTTTAGCAAAGGAAGATACATGACATTGAATGAAAACGTTACTAGTTACAACATACAAAAAAATGGTGTTTACAGACACCTCTAATAAGGTTTCATGTAAAGAAAAATCAGACCTTTTATTCAAGCTGGTACCACATAATCGCATCTTATGAGAAGTCTAAGTGGCTACCATACCTTTCATTTAAAACATCATGGATTGCAGCCAGGGTGCTGTCCAACTGCTTTACCAAAACCTGTACAAGATAAAACACCACATGATTATCAGTTGAGGTCCTCTGCTCCCTTAAAGGGGATTCTAAGAAACGAACTGCACCTTCGCTGGATGTCAGCAAATATCAGATAAAGTACATTAAAACTGTCAAGCCCAACTCTGGTGTGCTCTGTTCTTTAGACTTCAAGACTTAAACAGTGCATATTCTGCAGAAAATGAACAGCAACACACAAAATTCATCTCTACTAGCAAAAGACTCAAACGTCAGCATTTGTGTCAATCCATGCGTGTCTTTCACATTCCACAATCAACACGTTTCGCTGCAGACGATGCAACCATTTCAGACAACATTAAGCAGAGTGCTCACCAACACTTTAACTATGTAGAAGAGAAGAGTGGGACTGTGGGACTCTGGTTATTTTACGCTCTTTGGGCCGCTGTCAGTAGGTAATCCCTACAGCTTACCAACACAACCCCATAAGCCTTGCCATTCTGGAAATGTTCTGATCCAGTCATCTAGGCCTTTATCAAAGTCATTCAGGTATGTCAACTACAAGTACCTAAAGTCAGCTTACAGTCTAATAAATCTCTGACCTCGACTCGTGCTGCTGTTACAAGTTAGTCATCGTGATTCACTTCATAGGAGGGTGTTCTGATTTATTAATGTATACACACACACACATATATATATATACACATATTAGATGTACACAGGCAATAATCTCTATACAGGGTGGTCTAATTATGCAGATCCAGATCGTCTGGATGACTTTCATTTATGCATGGATGATTCCAGTTCGACGCAATCATCATCAGTTTGCACACTTCTCGATGGTCCGGGATTTTTTGTGTGATTTTCTATGTAATAAACTTAAGTTATAGCGTAATGAAAATTGCATAATTAGATCTGGACCACCCGATACATATGTATAAATAATGAATGGCTGGCAGAGGTTATGAGTATAACATTTAATTAAGCGCTAGCTGGTGCCAAAGGAGGTGCACATCTTTCCCTGCTTCTGTCAAATATTGAAGCCATATACAGGGGACTGTTACACTCATTGTATTGCCCTGATAAAGGGATACCAACCATCTATCAAGTACTGTGGGGGGTTAAAATTAAAATATCTTCCTATTAAAGTGCTTCATAAACAGGCTGTATAGAAAATAAAAAGCTATGTATTAGCACAAGTAAATATGAACTTTGTATGAATTTTTATAAGCATTAAAACTTAGTGTGAACTTTTACACAAATCAGGTATGGCAAGCAAATAGTTAAAATAAAGGCACGAGCCATATTTCTTTTTTTAATTGAGCTCAAAGAGAAACCACCAATATTTAATAATCCAAAAGGTCAGAAGAAGGGGGGAGAATGATGAATGGAGACCACCCGAGGTCAGAAGAAGGGGGGACAATTTGCCGGTTGAGGGCCAGCTAGGAATGATAATGAGGGACAAGATACAAGGAATCTTGGTGGGGGCCTGAAAGAGGCCAGCTGGAGTGGGGAGTCAGAATAAGCAGCAAGTGAGCGGTTTGAAGCGAGGTCGAAGTGATAAGAAATGATTATATAAACTGTGATGTTTGGCTTGTTCAGAGCTCAAGTGAGTTTGGCTTAATTGGGTTGAGTCCACGTTATTGATTATTGCAATAAAGCTAATTACTCTGTTTGCCTATCCTTCGACTCCTAGAGCCTTCTGTTCAAGGTGAGAATCTCTGGTGCATTTTACGCCCCCCTGACAGCAGGAACTTGAGTAAAAAAAACAAACAATCAAAAGAGAATTCCTATGTCGTCTAGTTTCGCACTACTGTAGTAAATGCCTGAGAGTGTTATTGCAGGGCAGACTACTCTCTTTTTGGACATGTTAGAAGAAAAAATAAAAATCAGAAACTGTCAGGCAAGACTGATAGCGTCACATCACACTTGACTCAGTAATACAGTAAAAAGCACAAAGGCCTCACCACTTTGTTTTCAGAATGCTGAATGAACTCTTTCAGCTGCTTCATTGTGGCCAGTCTGCGGTCCCTGTCATCTTCACGGGATACTCTCCGCAACAGATTAGCCAGACGAGACTCATCCGAGTAAGGCAATGCCCGATCTGTAAAATGAAGGAAAGGTCACACAAATGCAGACACTCTAATTGGACTCCTTAAGAGAGCAGGAGGCTCCAATGCTCACTCGCACACCACTTAGTTCTGTCCACGAAGCGTCTGCCTGCATCGTCCAAGATGGTCAGGCCACACGGTCAACTCTTCAAGGCAAAAGATACCATGTAAGTAATAAGTAGCCAAACAGACACAGGTTATAATATTGCTTAAGTGGATTGTCTCATTCTTGATGTTGTTACATCTCTTATATCCTTTAATGACTGGATCTGAGGTATTTCAATTAAAAAAAAAAAAAGCGGTGACAAAGGAGGAAAAAAGTAGGCAAAAAAAGACAAACAAAACGTCAAAAGCCACAAAATGAACTTGACAGCAGTCGGAAGGCCACACCCTATGACATCAACACACATTTCCGGATCTGAATCTCTTTACAAAGGCCACCAAAATGGCTGGAGGGCATAACTGAATCAACAAAGCCAACTCGAGTCTCTGGTAACACCCTGTGTCACCTTTGTCATATTTCTCGACGGGAACTCTCTTGCATAAAATAAAATCAATACAACTCTAAAACCGGGGACTCAACAAGATATTGAACACGCTACCCACCTCCTTGTGTCTTCCTCATTTCCTTGGTAGCTAAAGCACGGTTTCCATGCTGAAAACTTATCGAATCAGTCGTCACATCATTGATTCTCAACTCTTGCCCCAGCGACTTCCGACCAAAAGCATTTTCACCGAGGCCTCCTTCAGCGTCAAATGCACCTGACCGGTTGAAAAATAAAAAACAAAAGAAGTGTCCATCAGCAAAGACTTAAATGAGGATTCCCTGCCACAAGAAGAAAAAACCTAAGGAACAGTGTCTGAGCTGTCTGGCCGACATTAAGGGCAAAGGGTATGCAGATGTTAAAGTGCGTGTATTACAGCTCCGGTAAAGAGTTTATTTACCCAGGAAAGGGAGCCACACTGTTGTATGAAAAGGTAAGAGCCCATGTAAGACAGGTAATGCTTTAAGTTAAGCTCATGTTAGTGTTTGCTTAATTTGAACAGAATAGAATTCCCTGTCATAGCTTACATGAAATAGAATTTTCTTGGCTATACCTGTAATACAGTGTGGTAATTACTGGAAGTCAGCTAGCTGGACTGATGGAGACCCACTCTGCAGTTTGTAAATGGGATAGGCACACAGTTTTTTGACCGTTCAGAAATGGTTTAAATGTATGAGCAAACTTAGAGGAACAAACAAGATAAAAGCCATAAATCAATTTTTTCTTTAATAAAGGACTTTTCTTGTTGGCGAGGCGGCCTTCTGCTGTTATGCACCCAAAATCTGTAATAGCTTGCCAATAGGAATTTGTCAGGCTAAAACAGTGGCGCACTTTAAATCCTGATGATCTGTATATTCAATTAATTATCATCATTATTCATGGTGGCTCCAAAATCCGTACTGACCCCTACTCTCTCCTGTTCTTTTTCCGGTTTTCTGTGGTGGCGACCTGCACCACAACCACCTGATCAAAGCACCGTGATGAACCCATATTGATGGATTGAAGGCCAGAAGTCCACATGACCATGATCATCACCAAACTCTCCCATGAGGACCGACTGTGAGGTCACTGATGTTAAGTAGAATGCCTACAGGGGGCTGGCTGGGTGGCCTCTGAACCCCTGCAGATTTTGTTTTTTATTTTTTCTCCAGCCGTCTAGAGGTTTTTTTTTGTTGTTTTTTTCTGCCCTCCCTGGCCATCGGACCTCACTGTTATTCTATGTTAGTGTTCCCTAATTTGAATTCTTATTTAGTCTTTTTTTCCTCTTTCTTTATCATCACTTTGAGCTACATTATTTGCATAATGTACAATGTGCTCTAATTATTATTTGTATAATGTACAATGTAATGTGCTCTAGAAATAAATGTGTACTCTGCAATACCAACATTTCCTTTTTTTTTTTTTTTTTACTTTGAATTATTTGCTAAAGCTTTAAAAAAAAATTTCAACGTGTCACACTACCTGCTAGAATCCCATAAAACTAAGAAAAATGAAGCAAACTAAAGCTGCAGAACTTTGATCATTTTGGATACACACAGCTACACCGCCACATAAATAAATGTTGTAGTAACAGGATGTTAAACCATATCATTTCTACAGGCTGACCAAAACTGGACACAAATGTTTAGTTTCAGCAGTAAGTAAATTGTGTGTGATGGCTGGGAGTTAACAGAACCAAACAAAGGCACATCAGTCAAAACCTGTGTTAAACACCACCTGTGAAAGAATGGAATCAACTTTCACCCGTTTTCCTTTTGCTATTGTTATGTATTACAAAGACATTGCCTGCCTATAAAGGTCAGAGACACATTTATATGTATTACAATAACGCATGTTTTGTTGCCACTTTGTTCCACCAATCGTGAAATGTGAAGCTTCAGTTGGTTCCAGCTTTGTACAGTACGTGGAACCAGTCTTGAAAGTATTATGGTCACTGATCGGCCAATCTTTATTCATCTAAACAGGTTTTAGACACTCGCTTCTCTTTTTTAGATTTTATTACAACAAAGTTTTTTTTTTTAATTCAGTAAATCACTTATAGTTTTCAATGTGACTTAGAAATCTTAATCCTCACAACGTCTAAACCAATGTTTCCCAACTTCGGTCCTGTGGCTGCAGGTTTTTGTTCCAACCAGCTTCTGTTTTTTAATTGGACTCCTGGACTAATTAAGTGAAGTGTTATTTCCCAAGTTCTGCGTTTTGGGAACAATATAGAAATTAGAAAACTAAAGTTTGGTTAAAAAAAAAAATTATATATAAATGTGCCAAGCAGTTATATTTATGAATAATGTATTTTTTTCTTTAACAATATTTTCATCTTGATTTTCTTTCTACTTTTCCAGGTGCTCTTATTGTTAATGACAAATGAATAAGTCATATCTGTGTATTTGGAATTGCATCGTTTTGTTGTGACAGCATTCATGTTTTAATTCAATAGTGTGAGATACACTAGAAAATGCAGACAGACGTACAAAATGCACTCGCAGGTGAACCCAATATTGTTTGTGATGTTTTAATGCAAAATGTGAGTTGTGGACACCAACATTTTGTAAATGTTCAGGCAAAACAAGCTTATTACAGATGGCTTGGGATGAAATAAGCTATGAGAATAAACGTTAGAAAACATGAGGAGCTCTCTGCTATTTTCATTTTGTAAGAGTAGCTCTCAGGGAAAAAAAAAAAAAAAAGATTGGAGACCCTGGTGTAAGTCATTTCGTTATATTCAATAAATAAAGAGTAGCTCATAAAATCCTGTTTATATTTGAATGCCCCTCGTAAAAATGGAAACACACAGGACTAGACTGCTAGCACATCTTCCTCATAAACCTCCAATCAACTAATCCAGCTCTATAAACCTCACACTGCCTGGTGAATGCTGGGATTGGCTCCAGCTGCCCCACAACCTCCCCTGGGTAAGCAGGTAAGGCAGACAGATGGATGTAAATGTTTGCTTTTTGGACCACTCATGTCACAAACAGGCAACAATCTGAAGTGTACTGAATGCCCATATGAACCCCCATGTGCAGCTAATGTCTGGCACTAAGTGGGTTACTCTAGCTTCTATCAAAAAGAACAATAAAAGAAAAAGTTCAACTAGCAACAAGCCTGAGCTAGAGGGCATAGACCTGCGTAGTCAGGAATCTGGGCAAGCCTACCACCCACCTATCACCCGCTTCCACCCTCAAAGTTAATAAAAAGCCAAGTTGCTGACTCATTTTGCCCATTGCTTTCTTTTCTGTGAACTAGAAGTGAAACCTCTCTGTCACGTTCCTGCTCAGGCAGTACAAGGCGCCAGCTTCCGTTCACACAAACCTTTTTTTCTTTCTGCATTTTCAGTGAAATAAAACTGTGCAAGTGGCTAGAGCAGGTGGTCAAAATGATCTAGGATTTGTTCTTAAGTGTTGTATTTTTTAAAGAGATGTGCTAATATAAGGAGGAAGACAGGCTCTTTGTGTAACACCATTTTTCCGGGTGGTCCCCACCATGAGAGAGAGAGAGAGAGAGAGAGAGAGGAGCTTGTGCAACGTTTAATTACCTTCATCTTCATTTCCGTCAGAGGACCTGACTGCTTCATTGCGTTGTGAAAGTGTGCTGCTTGAATTGGGAAGAGAGGAGGCGTAGGAACCAAGTGGGCCGCGATCTCGTGACACGCGCAGTTTTATGCTGTCCTGGCCAGCCAACAAACTGTCGCCTCTGAAAAACAACAACACAGAGAAATTGTTAAAAATAAAGCACACTAGGACATGTTACTTAACATTTCGTTAAAACCCCGACATACAAGGAGACTGACAAAGCACAAAGGCCAAGTGTTTATTCCTTCTACCTGGTAAATGGCAAAGGTGCCAGCTTTGAAAAAGTAATAAGTACCACCATGTCAGTGTCCTGAGAGACCCCATTAAAATATGATTTAACATGACTGGAGACATAATGTAGGAAAAGATGACAATTAAGGCCTTTCTAGAAGCGTTAGCTAAATGTTTGGCAATGGGGCGACTGCCAGCACTACAGCTGTCAGATTGAACGCCGCTATTCCAATGCAATTCAAATTTATTTAAAAAAAGGCCTTCAAGCCGACATTTAATTATCAAAGAACGCTTCTTTGTTTTACCTGCACTAAATGTCGGCATTGTGTTACTCCAAGGGCTGCAACAATTAGTCGATGTAATCGATGACGTTGACAACAAAAAAATCGTCGACACGGATTTTTTTTGTCGTCGTCGCGTCATAAACAGAACCTTCCATAGAGGCCACGTTGGTTTTTGTAACTGCAATGTACTACATGAATGTCTCGGGGCAGAATCGTTTTGTTATTGTTTGTCAAGACACACACAGTCCTACCAATGCAAGCATCCTGGAGCTGTGATGATGCCACCGCCGCTGCCGCCATCTCTCGAGAGGTAAGTTTTAGCGAGTAAAGTTAGTGTCACATGTTAACGTTGAGGTTTGTACTATAATGTGGATATCAAGGTTTCGACAATGATAGTTAACCCTAAAACCGACACATATTTGGGGGTTAATGCACACTTGGACACCAAATACTTTTTAGCTGCACTTTTTAAGTAAACATCACAATTAACAAAGAAAATGAAATTTTAACGGAACACATTTTTTTTTCCATGCAAAGAGCATCACAATTACTGCAACACTGACCATTTTACACACTGCAAATGAACTGTAAAAACTACCGTAATTCGTTCCAAAACTCTGGTCACAACCTGATTTGGTTGTGACCCGAAGTAATTTCCCCCATAGGATTGTATATAAATACAATTGATCCATTCGGACCGTATGAACTGCATGTAAATATATATATATATATTTTTTTTTTTAGCACAAAAATAGTTAGACCATAGAATGCACATCGTAATAGTAAACTAAATGTAAAAATATTGAACAACACGGAGAAAACCTTGACCAGAGATAACTAACATTGCAAGAGTTCACACAACAGCCTTATAAACCGCTCGCTGATAATACGTTTTTTTTTTTAATTTTAAGCTTTAAGCACAGGGGAAAAAAAAATACGGATTTCTCAAATGTTCATAATTTATACAAAAACTAACCATAAACAACCAAGAAAACTAACTTTTGTAACAAAGGTGCTATATAGGCGCCTGACCCGACACAGATGGACACGGAGGCACGTATAAAAAACACAAAGACTTTATTTTTCTTCGGCTGTGGGACACGTCTTCCCCGTGCCACACAGCCCAAACACAGTCCCCAAAACACTTCTCTTCCTTCCTTTACCACCACTCCTCTTCAAGCTTTGTCACCTTCCTCCCAACTCTGGCTCCTCGAGTGGTGGTGGCTGTGCCCTTTTATAGCCCACCAAGGAAGCTTTCCAGGTGATTAACCACCTGGTTCTAATTGCACTTCCGGGTGAGGCTGAAGACTCGTGGGAAGCAGACAGCCCCAGCCACCCCCACCCCCAGCGGCCACCCTGGGCCCCAACCTAGCTGTGGAGGACTCCATCTTCCATCGAGCCCTGCGGGTGGTTGAGGAATCACCGGTGGCCAGGGAGGCTGCCACTAAGCGTCCCGGGGGAGGTATTGAACTGCCCATGGCTGCTCCCCAGGAACATAAGCAGCAGGGGTGTCCCTGCCGGGCATGGGACCCGGCTGTCCTTCACATTTTGCATAAGTTGAGTTCTGGCATGAATGAGGAGGAACTGGGTGGAGAGGAGATTACAGTTTTGAGGTAAAGTCCCTCGATGCACGTCTGACCGAGAACAATGTACTGCACAGGGAGAGACTGAAAACGTGCGGAAATCATCGGCGCGTACGAACCAGAAGGGAAACTGGCTTGTTCATCACCCGAGTGTGGTCATGAACAGATGCAAAAGTTTGGCAAACTTTTTGGGTCGTAACCCGATTTGTACGTGGTAAGACACATTTGTGACCCGAGGTTCCACTGTATTTTCAATATGCAACTGAAGTCATGGATGAAATTCAGTACATCACCGAGCCAACTTCACTTGAACTGGCTGCATGCGCACACACAGGGGTAAACGCCGATGACTGCAGGCTTGTCTAGTGCAGCGGCTGAATCCCAGAGACAGTGTTGCTGCAGTTCTGCCGGGGCCGGCAGTGGTCGTGAGCTGGCTGCTCAACGGATATATGGCACTGACTGATCAGCTCTGCCATACTGGCAAATTGCAGTGAGAAACAACTTCAGCCGGTTGCAGGGTTCAATGAATGTACGTCGCCGAACATACTTGGCTTCGGAGTTCTTCCAAACTGCACCGGAAGACGACTGTGGCTGGTTGCGGCGTTCAACAAATGTACTTTTCTGAATATACTCCGCTCCAGCGTGCTGGCATTAATTACCTTGTTACACATTTTAGTCCATTATTTTTTTATTTTGGCATAATACAGTACATGATGTGATAAACTACAACACTTTTGTTTCATAGTGTGATGATTAAAACATCTTTGTCTGCAAAATCATTCTTATGTATTCCTGCTATCTCTGAGCGTCTCTTCTCAGCAGCTGGGAACATTGTCTCAAAGAAGAGAGCCAGAGCACGTCGAAATGCTCACGTTCCTGCACTGCAATCAGGAATATATGAACTGAACCTTTTATAAACTGTACAGGTGCTGGTCATAAAATTAGAATATCAAGACAAAGTTGATTTATTTCAGTAATTCCATTCAAAAAGTGAAACTTGTATATTAGATTCATTCATTACACACAGACTGATGTATTTCAAATGTTTATTTCTTTTAATTTTGATGATTATAACTGACAATTAATGAAAGTCTCAAATTCAGTATCTCTGAAAATTAGAATATCAATTAAGACCAATGCAAAAAAGGATTTTTAGAAATGTTGGCCAACTGAAAGGTATGAACATGAAAAGTATGAGCATGTACAGCACTCAATATTTAGTTGGGGCTCTTTGGATTACTGCAGCAATGCGGCGTGGCATGGAGTCGATCAGTCTGTGGCACTGCTCAGGTGATACGAGAGCCCATGTTGCTCTGATGGTGGCCTTCAGCTCTTCTGAATTGTTGGCTCTGGCGTATTTCATCTTCCTCTTCACAATACTCCATAGATTTTCTATGGGGTTAAGGTCAGCGAGTTTGCTGGCCAGTCAAGAACAGGGATACCATGGTCCTTAAACCAGGTACTGGTAGCTTTGGCACTTTGTGCAGGTGCCAGGTCCTGTTGGAAAATGAAATCTGCATCTCCATAAAGTTTGTCAGCAGCAGGAAGCATGAAGTGCTCTAAAACTTCCTGGTAGACGGCTGCGTTGACCTTGGACCTCAGAAAACACAATGGACCAACACCAGCAGATGACATGGCACCCCAAACCATCACTGACTGTGGAAACTTTACACTGGACCTCAAGCAACGTGGATTCTGTGCCTCTCCTCTCTTCCTCCAGACTCTGGGACCTTGATTTCCAAAGGAAATGCAAAATTTACTTTCATCAGAGAACATAACTTTGGACCACACAGCAGCAGTCCAGTCGAGACACTTCTGACGCTGTCTCTTGTTCAAGAGTGGCTTGACACAAGGAATGCGACAGCTGAAGCCCATGTCTTGCATACGTCTGTGTGTGGAGGTTCTTGAAGCACTGACTCCAGCTGCAGTCCACTCTTTGTGAATCTCCCCCACAGTTTTGTTTCACAATCCTCTCCAGGGTACAAGCGGTTATCCCTATTGCTTGTACACTTTTTTCTACCACATCTTGTCCTTCCCTTCGCCTCTCTCTCTATTAATGTGCTTGGACACAGAGCTCTGTGAACAGCCAGCCTCTTTAGCAATGACCTTTTGTGTCTTGCCCTCCTTGTGCCAGGTGTCAATGGTCATCTTTTGGACAACTGTCAAGTCAGCAGTCTTCTTCATGATTGTGTAGCCTACAGAACTCGACTGAGAGACCATTTAAAGGCTTTTGAGTTAATTAGCTGATTAGAGTGAGTGTGGCACCGGGTGTCTTCAATATTGAACCTTCTCACAATATAAATTTTCCGAGATACTGAATTTGGGACTTTCATTAGTTGTCAGTTATAATCATCAAAATTAAAAGAAATAAACATTTGAAATACATCAGTCTGTGTGTAATGAATGAATCTAATATACAAGTTTCACTTTTTGAATGGAATTACTGAAATAAATCAACTTTCTCATGATATTCTAATTTTATGACCAGCACCTGTATGTTATTGTTTTATTTGAATTGAAGTTTTATTTAAACTTTTGGACTTTTAAGACACACCGGTGGCCATTTTTGGTTAAGTTAAATGCACTTTTTGTGTAAAGACTTATGTGCACTTTAGTTTGTATTGTCTAATGTATTTTTTATTGTGACGGTCACACTAATAACACATCCGATTATTTTCAGATTCATATGTTTCACTGGTTGTTATTTTAATTTGATTATTATTCATTTTAATCGTGTTAATGCAGAGACATCAGGGTGACGTTCACAGGTGGAGGTAAGACAAGCACTGGAGCCCAGAACAGGAGGTGCAACTACAGGTCGCAGGCATCCAAATAGTCAGGCATGAAATAATCGTGACTAATCGGGGGAAAAAAAATTGAATGATTAGTCAACTACCAAAATAATCATTAGTTGCAGCCCTAGTTACTCCAGACGCGCTGTGCAAAGCTGCAGTATCTCACTGGTCTGTTTTTGCACTTCACTTCCACGATCATCCTTTTCGTGATTTTTGAATGGTAAGCTTGTTATCTTTATTAATAAAACTTACAGCCATTCCCCTCCACAACGTAGTGCTCTTTTTTTGTTTTTTTATTCCCATCCCACTGCTCTGCACTTTGATCAATAGTAGAAGTGAGCAGTTAATCCTAAAAGCTTCTCCCGTACCCTATAACTATCACTTGGCACCCGATTCTGTCCCATCCACTCTTAAGCCTGAAAACTCTGTTTCTTAATTGAAAAGTAAAAAGAAAATAACTCATAATTCAGATTTTTACTACAGTGCTTTAAAACACTAACCTTTTACAAGCTTTGTCAGGAATCACGCCGTGTCCCACAATTAGTCCATGTCTTACACGGCTGCCGACTTGACACACAATACCCGAGACAAGGAGGTGCAACTTAAAAAAATACTCCGGTCACCTTTATTAAAATACTGCTGTATACCAAGAGGAGAGGAAAGTAGAGAGATTATGTGGACCCTCTACTGTGACGATCCCACTTTTCCAGGTGAATGATCCTCGCCGCTGCCCATTGGACACATCCAACCCGTCAACCGGCCTGCTTTTTTAATTTTCTTGCTACTCTCACCATGTCACGGTCTTACTAACTAATTAAACCGCCTTCCCTTTGATCCTAAACCACTCTGCCTACGCCCGTTTGGCAGCAAGTCGTCACGCGATACGTTTGCTCTGAAAGCGGGACTCATGCAAAAGTGTCATAAGTGCTTTATGATTTGCAGACATACAAGTTTAAAAAAGCAAAACCATTAATAATTATGTAGCAAAGTGCGGTGCTGGCATGTGAGGACCGTAAGAATTTCCTCGGACTTTCTGTGGCTGCCAAGGAGGACTTGTGCACTTTTAGCTGTCAGTACTAAGCAGAAAAAAAAAAAAGAAAAGACAGCAGTGCAGTTGTTTGGGATTTTGATGGCTCTTATTATTTAAATGACAATGAACTGCCCAAATACCGCTAGGATTTGATTTTTTTCTGATTGTTTAAGATACCCACCACTGTGTCCATTACCATAACAATAAAACTATTTCTGTAAAAAAAAAAAAAAACAGATATACATGTAATGCCCAGACCTACCCTAAGTTCTAATTATATTCGAATATTTACTTTTTTCCCCTAATTTGAATATAATTTGAATATTCAAACCTTATTTTCTTGATTAATCTGACAGCACTACTAATGCACAGTAGCCTTTTATCCACCAGCAGGCATATCACATTAACTTCAGAACACGACAGAAGCTAAACATGTTCAGGCCCAACCAGTACTTGGATGGGAGACCAACTAGGAAAAGCTTGGGCTTGTTGTTGGAAGACATGTGGGCAAGGCCAGCAGGGGGCGCTTACCCTGAGCTCTGAATTGTGCAGACTGATGTCCCAGTGCAGTGACAAAGGCACTGGGCTTTAAAAATGGCACCAGATGTAAACCCAAAGCCTAGACTCTCTGTGACCATAAAAGGTCCCTGGGCATCCTGCGTAATGAGTAGGGTTTACCCAGATGTCCCGGCTAATTTGCCCACATACAACCTGGTCATTCTTGCCTCCTAACTATCCCTAATTTCAAATTGGCTCCCTCTGAACTTTTCACCACCTAATAGCTTATGTGAGGTGAGCGTACTGGCGCAAAAGTGGAATAGCAGAGGATGAAGTGGCTCCCCACTCACTATAGGCGCTTTTCCACTGCATAGTACGGCACAGCACGGTTCAGTACAGCTCACCTTGGTTCGGCTCGGTTTGCGTTTCGACTGCAGTTTAGTACCGCTTTAGAGTGGGCGGGATTATTCACGTGTCGTTATAGTTGCGCCGCCTCTACTGCCGTGACACCGTGGAACTTTTACAACAACACGCAGACAACGACAACACTTTAGCTCGACGACGCGCAAGGGTAAGCATCTAAAAAAAGCACGTCACTGTTGCAAAGCATAAAATGAACTTAACTGCCAGTGTAACATTAAAATGCTGATTCTGTATATTACAGATCTTCCACATTTTGCAAAAAAATCGCCGCAACAGACCATCTGTTTGGACATTTAACCGTGCTTCAGAGTGGTGGGATGTGATTGTTCCCGGTTTCACAAACACTTGGTGGCTGGAGAACTTTCGAATGTCTGAAGAAACATTCATCCACTTATGCAACAAACTGCATCCAGCGATGGAGAGACGGGACACAAACTTCCGCGTGTATAAAGAAAAGAATAGCCAGTGACGCAGTAATGACGATTTTCTCCGGCCAATCAGTGACCACCAGTTTACACGTCACGTTTTGGTAACGGTTCGGCGCGCTTGGAACCTCGACTGAGGTGGTACTAAAAAAAGGACCAGGTACCAGGTACTGTTCCCAGTGGAAAACCCCCCAAAAGTGAGCTGAACTGAACCGTGTCGTGCCGTACTATGCAGTGGAAAAGCGCCAAATGTAAAGAGAAGAGTGCTACATAAAATGTAAATTATTAATTATTAGACTGAAACATTTCACATAGAAGAAAGTGAAAGAAGCTGAAATTACAACACACGTTTCCAAATGAATAGCCCGGCTGGCATCCAGACTCACTCACCAAATAGGAGAGACAAGAAAAATCAGGGATACGTTCTACCGTGAGACAACAAAAACATCTACAAGAGCACAACAGTGCGCGGCTTCAATAAAAACCACAATCATCAGAATTAGGAGCATCCTCTGCTTATGTCCCGAGTTATACACCTGTTAGTAGAGTGTTCACTAAATGGTAGAGAAAAAGGTGGGCTTGTATGGAAGGCTTCCATGGTACACCTTACACTAGACCTACGGTTAGCTTCAGAGGTCTTTAGCAAATATCACAATTAGGCCACACAAGGGATTGAGCTGTAAAGATGGGGACTATCAAGTCCAGGTAAGAAAGAACCAGCCACACCATACAGAAAAAAAAAACAACTTCAAATGCTAAACCAACAATTTCTATTTGCAATGACTTAAAAAAAAAAAAAATAGTGAGATTCATTTTAAAACTAGCTGTCCCCCACAGCTGGGCCCACGTAGCAGTGAAACAGGACAAACTATAAAACTCAATAGCCATTGTCACTGTATTTGATCGTGTTCAGCTTTAAAGGGAGAGCGTCCCCCATGTGGGGAGTAAAGCACGTGGCCGTGATATCTCTGGAAATCAGCAGCTACCCTCGAAAACACACGTAGCTGTGAACTTTCTCTCAAAAACGTCAAACGCTACTCTTTAACAATCTGTAGATGATGATGATGATGATGTCTGCTGAACAAACAGCTATTCCCAGCTATGCTGAAGCGAGGTGCACTTTGGGGCTGTATCGCACCCTTGAACCCCTGTCCACAACTCCAGACATCAGGTAAAAGTCCAATAATTGACTTTATTAATTTGCCACAGTGCACAAAGCACCCTCTCCTCCACTATACTCATAAACCAACAATAATAAATACAATAAACAATCCTCCAACTCCCAGACGCGTTGCCACCCTTCCACCCAGCTCAGCTCGCCGCCTGGGAGCTCCCATAGTCCTTTTATTCTCTCTGACCCGGAAGTGTTCCCAATCCCCAGTCCATGTGATTCAATATCACCTCCGGCTCAGGTACAAGTCATCCTTCTTCACCCCTGCAGCTCCCTCTTGCGGCCCCTATGGTACCCAGCAGGGCTTAGGATAAAAACTACAAAGTCCATGACTCCATGCTGGTCTTCTGGGCACCTCCATACTGCAGTGAGGGCTCCATCTGGCGGCCTGGGGGTATTGGCCGGGATGACAAGCCGGCCAAATACCACAGCTTCAACACATGGCAAGAGGTAGCGCAACTGAAACGAAGGCTGGCGCGTGAATGAGGATGGCTCCACCACCCTCCCCTCGGCCTGCTGTCTTTTTCTTGGATTCACGTAGATCAATCGGTACCACAAGCAAACTGTGATACTTAGTGCGATGAGAAGTCACAAAATCAACTGGAATAGTCAAGCAAATTATAGAAAAAAAAAGCACAATCTAAATCTGTTAAGTAGTTCTCTCGTGAAAAGTTGATAGACATACAGATGTTGGATTTTTATATCTATCGCCCCCCCGCCTGCACTACGCGCCAGCCACTTCACATCTCTGCCACTCGCGTATGTGGTATCTCTCTCTCTCTATATATACATTATATATATACTGCTCAAAAGAATTAAAGGAACACTTTTGAATCAGAGTATAGCATAAAGTCAATGAAACTTATGGGATGTTAATCTGGTCAGTTAAGTAGCAGAGGGGGTTGTTAATCAGTTTCAGCTGCTGTGGTGTTAATGAAATTAACAACAGATGCACTAGAGGGGCAACAATGAGATGACCCCCAAAACAGGAATGGTTTAACAGGTGGAGGCCACTGACATTTTCCCTCCTCATCTTTTCTGACTGTTTCTTCACTAGTTTTGCATTTGGCTACAGTCAGTGTCACTACTGGTAGCATGAGGCGATACCTGGACCCTACAGAGGTTGCACAGGTAGTCCAACTTCTCCAGGATGGCACATCAATACATGTCATTGCCAGAAGGTTTGCTGTGTCTCCCTGCACAGTCTCAAGGGCATGGAGGAGATTCTAGGAGACAAGCAGTTACTCTAGGAGAGCTGGAGAGGGCCATAGAAGGTCCATAACCCATCAGCAGG
>NC_053166.1:160425572-160473072 GCF_016835505.1 Polypterus senegalus | reverse complement strand
TAAGTGTTGCAGTGGGAGGTTCGGAACGCATTATGGGTATTTCCATTATTTCTTATGGGAAAAATTAGTCTTGACTTACAACCAGCCCTCGCAAACGAATTAAGTTCGTAAGTCAAGGGTCCACTGTAAGTTAATCAAATTTATAACGAGTCTCTGGATATCCACCCGCCGATGTACTGTATTTGCATATATAGTTTCAACACAAAGGTTTCATTTTACCAAACTTCTCTGCAATCACTTCCTGGTTTCCATCAAAAATTCCGGCAGTCTCAAATTCTCGCCGATAAACATGATAAATATACCTGAAGAGACACTTTTAAGGAAATTTAGAAAATTTTGCTTGGAGAAGGGGGTCGGCTTAAATACCGGTCATCTGCAAATACATGTAATTTAGTAGGCAGAAAAGGGGGTCGGCTTATATATCGAGTCGGCTTATATTCCGGGATCTACGGTAATAAGTCTTCTTTAATTGGGAACTTAAAGTGAGGAAAACGTAAAAATTTTTTAAGAGCCGAGAGAGCAGGAACTGTGTCTGGCAAAAGCATTCACACCAATGAGAGGTGAGAGGACCGCGGGCGTGTTTGAATATGGTTGAGAGGAGGGAGGAACTTTAAAAAAAAAAAAAATGGCCAAAGCCTCGTCTCGCGGAACTTGGAAAAACAAAATCTTGACTCATTTCAGGATTTTTTTTTTATATAATAGAGTGTTGTCTTGTTGGAGTTATTTTAGTTGTTTATCATATGCAGTTTTCAAATTTTATACACCAAATAATTCAAACGCATATTCAAATACAGCATAAATAAACTGAAGACAAACACCAAGACGCTTCACCTGTACAGGTCTTTCCGTAGGCGCCATGTCAATGAAGACTACTCAAGTGACTCGAGGCTAGGATTCGGATTTTATACACTGCCTCCATAGCGTGTGCCATTCTGAGGGGCTTTCTGGTTGCTGTGCAGCTCTTTTCATATTTATGAAATGTGTTAACTACAGGAAAGGCAGGCCAACTTGCTCAGTCGCTTGCAATTTTATTTCCTGTCCATAGAAACCCCTCTATCAAAAACAAAAAATAAAATAATTTTATACTGTGCCATTTGAAGGTTAAAAAAAAAAACAAACTCAAGAGTGTGTCAAAAAGTGAAGAACGAATACTGCAATCTGATGGTTTAGAGTCCATTTTCCTATCCACTGTGCCATACTTCCCATCTCCTTAGACGCAATGGAGAGGACTAGCACTGCAGATGTACAGACCACCAGATTAGCGAGTGTTGTGCTTACAGGCAGCAGGAAGTCACACCCCCATTTCTTACACCTGCTTCTTGCTATTTGGTATCATGAATCACTGAAGCCTACTGAAACAATGATAGGCAAAAAATATGCACAATAAACACCCATGGGGGGGGTGGGGGGGTCACTTAATCTGCGACTGAAAAAAGTTCACTAAAAAAAATTGTGTTTTATGCCAGACAGCTCAACATAGCAACCTTGCCTACAGACTGGTATTCTGCATGGCAACCACTCGCTCGCTCGCGTACAAAGACACAGATGACATTTCTTCTTTCCTGCATATTCACTGGTTTGCTTTGCTTCAAACAAAAAGCAGGACTTAAATTAACCACAATTCCTTGGGTATGTAGACAAACATGATAAATGAGTGGCATGTGACATAAAAGGGCATGCAGGTTGCAAACCACATTAGCATAATTAGGTTCAGTATATCAAGGATGCAGCGCAATTGACGTCAAGAGGATAGAATAAAAGTGGTATCCAGCAGGAGGCACGAGCTCCCTGGGAATGTATTCTTTTAGAAACGCAGCTCAGACACATTCAAAGGATGTAAGCGTACGTGTATACGTGCATCAGAGGATCACCTTCCAGGCTTATCGGCGGTAAGCGATACCACACCGGGAACAGAGGGTGCGCAGTCGCTAATATTGTCGTCTCTTTTGTCACACACAGAAGGAAAAAAACTTCCACTGGAGGGCAACTGACTCTGCCCCTACCAGCCAGAGGACTTTAAAAGGGTGAATAACCCCTGAGAAAGGGACTCGTTTTGGACCCAAGTTTCCAGCAGTGCAGACCAACTAACGAACACCCACTCTATCGAGCTGAAAACATTTTAAAAGTGATAGGAAGACTCATTTTTGTTCCTGTTATGTTGTCTGTAGCACTGTTGAGCTCTCTTTTTTGTTGTTAGTATTTACGTTAGAATTAAAAATGGTGACCATGCTGTCACACCAAACACTGCAGTGACACACTCGTGCTCTCTCTCTATATTTTTTATATACATCAAAAAAATATATCAAATGCGCTGCATCCTTGATATACTGAACTAAATATATACGAGTATGTGCACACACACACACACACACACAGCAGAACCTCAGTTTGAGAGTATAATTCATTCCGGAAATGTGCTCGCAATCCAAAGCACTCGTATATCAAAATGAATTTCTCCATAAGAAATAATGGAAACTCAGATGATTCGTTCCACAACCCAAAACTATTCATATAAAAATGATTAATACAGAAGTAAAAATACATAAAACAAATTAACCTGCACTTTACCTTTGAAAAGAATCATGGCTGGCGCGAGCGAGTTTCTACACTCTTGTGGGATTCCACCCAACGGGGTGGAACGCGGATAAGCATCCCGAACCAACCGCAGGCTCCCAGCGCTGTAGCAGTTTGCTGTAAAAGCGAATCCGAAAAGATCCTGGACATGCTATAAATGCCTGCCGTTGATGGGTGATACAAGGAACATTATAAATGCACAGGGCACAGTATTACTTGGCCACTAACCTGGCCCAAACCCTGCTGTGTGTGTATAGGAGAGTAGCAGATCCCACTACAATAAATAACCATGCTGTTCCTGTTTCAAGCTGGTGTCGCTAAAGTACTGAGACTCAGCTTTGTGTTTTGGGGTGCAAGACTGAGACTCGCACGTCACAGCACACACACACGCGTGGACACGATGCTATAGTACACAGTATACGCTCGTATGGATGTTGACTATATGAGTGAGGCATGCCAATCAAGCCCAAGAATGGAAGACGATTGCCCACAATCCTGCAGCGAGAGAGAGAGAGAGAGAGAGATAACCACCATCAGCTCAGTTGTGATCACGTGATGCTCGGCAGACAAAGTGTAGACTTACTACTCGTATTGCAAGACCTTGCTCGTTTATCAAGTCAAAAATTTTACCTCATCTTGCAAAACACTCGCAATCCAAGGTTCCACTGTATATAACTAACTAACTATGGGTAAAGCCCAAAACTTGGATAAACCTGGCACTACCCGGGTAAAACTCACACTATCACGCAGACCTGGGTAAAGCTGGAATAAAATATGAGTTTCTAACTTTACCTGGGTAATCTCTTTGGATATTGTGAGCTTTACCCAGGTAATGCTAGGTGTAACCAATTACCGACTCTACCCATAACACACACATATACATACATATACATATCACAAACTGACACCTGTTTCAGTAATGATGGCCAAAATATTAAGACCACTGAAATATGGTACAAAAGCTAGGATATATTTAAGTTGCTTTAAAATGCAGCTTTCGCTCTGAATATAATCATACATAACAAATACTGCCAAACAGAAGCTGTTGGAACCAGTACAACTGTCTTGCAGTTATTTAATGGGGGTCTTTGATGACTGCAGATCCATCTATCGGCAGGGAAGCGGAAGCATGCTTCTTGGCATAGAGTCAACATCTCAACGTCACACCTGTGCCGACAGGGCTTCCCTCCTACTGAGAGAACGAACTGCAGTCTTTAAAAGCCTCACTGAAGAACAACAAGACTACTACACTGTACCAATGGCCTCTCCTCGGCTGTATCTGTATATGATTACAAGGCAATGTACAGTACATTAGCAGTCAATGCTGCATTTCAAAGCAAGATAACTATATCTCTTTTCAGTACCAAATTTCTCTTGTTTCCTGCGATCCTGCTCCAGATTAAGCAAGTTTATAAAGTATATTATCTCAGACGGCATTTCTATCATTTTGTGGCTGTCCATACTCCTAATTACCTGGTCTTACTCTGTTGATTAAGGGTTCACTATTCTTCAAGTCTAACTGCCCCTTCACCTTGACACTACATGCTCGTTTATCTTTGTTTCCCTCAATTCAGCTATGGGTGGGGGTCTACACACTGATTCAAACCCAAGAGCCCCGTTCTTCCTAATCCCCCATGATTTTCATCACCATACCTGTCAGAACAAAGGAGAATCAATTTTCTGAGTTTTTTTAATATCTTTTCAGGCCTACAGGTGGAAAAATTCTGTCTATAAATTGTATGTGCCAAAGATGGAATCAGAGATCAATATGGCTGGTAGAAAATAAAGCCCAGTATGGGAGATTTTTGAATGCAATATTTGGAAGGCATTAACTGTAAGCACATTGCCTTGGAGCAGGATATGTTCTGAAATGTAGACATTTGGAGCAAAAAAAAAAAACAAAAAAAAAACCTCAAACCTTAATTTCTGAATGTCATCACAAATTGGCCAATTCTGGTTTTAAAAAAAAAAAAATAAAAAAAAAGGAAAACATGAAAAGTGACAACTATCAGCGCACATTTGTTCAGCACAAATGACACAGAAAATATTCTAAAAATTATAAAATTGTTCATTTTCAGTATCTAGTTTTGATTAGGAGACAAAAACAAAACCAGATAGTAAACCATGTTGTGTATTAAGCTTGCACTAACTATTATAACCAAACCCGTTAACTGTGCAGTTAGTTCTGTCTGATTGTGACACAAAACTCAACTCCATAGTAGCTCTTTAACCACATCGTAATTACTAAAATGAAAACTGAAACCAAGATATAAAAATAAATGTTATTGTGAAATAAAAAATTAAAAATACATGAAGGAAAAATAAAATACAATTTCGAAATAAGAACTAATATAAAAAGGCAAAAATGATGATAACCCTGGTCCAGTGACACTCTCAACCCAATCAGACAGAGTTTGAGGGGCTCTGATGAGAATGGCAGAAAATGTCCAAATTCTGGTGTGTGAAGCTTGTCACGTCAAATCCAAGACGACTCCAGGATGGAGTCACTGCCAAAGGGGCTTCAGTCAAGTACTTGGCAAAGGGTCTGAATACTTGTGTCAATGTTATATTTCAGTTTTTAATTTTTGATAACTTTGCACAAATGTCATTCTAGGGTATTATGTTTTTTTTTTCCCCCACACATCAGACTACACATATTTTAATTATTTTTAGCTTAAGGAGCAACACAACAAAATGTCAAAACTGATGGGGACTGAATACTTTCTGAAGGCGTTGCTTAACACACATCAGGTGCGCTCATGCATCGCTCCATCTATTAAAGGCGCCTTTAATCGGCGCATGAACCTCAAGGTGAAAGTGCTGATGGTCCTTACCATTTGCTGGCATGGAGGAAGGAGAAAGGTGACAGTGCATGATGGCTTTAATTTAGATGGAAAGTAACACCTCGCTTGACAAATACTCCAAGAACAAAGCTCCTTTATAACAAAACTGGCTTAAAACTCGCTAATTGCACATGTGCAAGTTCAACTACAAGTCTGCCAGAGCGATGTGTTCAATCTCCATATATGGGAAAAAGTTGTTTTGCGACATTGACACCATTCATAACATAGAATGCAAAGTTGTTATACATGTGGTCATAGGTATTTCAGATCTATCATATTTTCAGATTTTCGTTAAGTAATAAGTAAAACTTGCCCAGTACGGCAAAAAAAAAACAAAGCAATACCTTCAGAAACTAAAATATACATCAAGAAGAAAGCAGGAACTGGAGAAAAGAAATGTCACATAGCTGAATCATAGGGGTTATAAAAGGAGCAGTGCAACGCACAAGGGTGTGGATGGACCACAAGTGGTGCTTCTCTTGTGCTAAAACCCACTGGCCTGGGTGCGTGGTCACCGCTCAGTCTTCCTTAAATATCCTGGCCAAATGAGCAATTCGAGGTGGGGCCGGAAGTACAAATGTGCAGATGAGGCAGGGCTGCATGGAGGGGGCTGTGGAGGCTTAGCAAGGAGACGGAATATTTCCTCTTTCGTCCCAAGTTCAAGGCTACCTTTGTGACATCAAACTTGTCAATTGGTAAAAAACATTCCGATCCGACCAGAATGTGTGAGAGCGTATCTATTTATTTATTTACAGAGATTCTGTAAAAATGGCAAAATTTCCCCCTGGGGCCAAATAATGTTCTGTTTATCTAAAAGAGCCCTTGTTCAGCTCTTCTCAAGCTACCTCAGATAAGCGATCCAACTTTGATTCTTCATTAATGTATCTATCTATCTATCTAATGTAGCATAAGCAATTGTAGTCACTGAATTGGACTAACTGTAGGTGCAGAAATGAATTTAACTGGAGACAGTGTCCCGTTCACTCTCATACCATTCAAGTGTGCGTCACAGGTGCTTTGCTCAATTTTGACACCCGACACTACTTTAACAAACATTCCAATGGTTTCAGAACACAAATGATGATACATATGTGCTGTGTGCGGATTTGTTTTCAAAAATTAGGTATGCCACTTCAATAGCCAAGCTAAATGTACATCCCCGAGATCACACCCTTCTATTAAACACACTCCGTGTCGTATGGCTGGAGACGTCCGACTTGTGCTTCGAAGCTTTGAAACATTAACAACTTTAAGGTCAGTGTGGAAGCTTTCAAGCGCTAAATTAATTTTTGTTTTGGAGTGCCATGTGGACAGATGTGTACGAGGTTGGCACCTCACCCAAGGTTGGATCTTGTCTAGCAGATTGGGGTTTCTTCTTCTGCCTTGCTCAGATGTTGGCAGGATAAGCTCTGGGCCTGTGACCTTTAACTTGGATTACATGGGTTTTTAGAATTTTAATGTGTTTGCTCCCAAAGGTCATCACACTTGGTCATTCTTAAAGTTGAGTTTGCACATTCTAACTATGTCTACATGGGGTATTTCCCCTAGGTTGTATAGCGCTCCTCTAGTATTTCCAAAAACATGTTTGGCTATGTACAGTTGTGGCCAAGGGTTTAGAGAATGACACAAGTATTGGTTATTTACAAAAGTCTTCTGCGTCTCTGTTTTCAGATCTTTCTGTCTGATGTTTCTATGGTGTACTGAAGTAGAATCACAAGCAGTTGAGAAGTGTCAAAGGCTTTTATTGACAACTCCATTAAGTTTATGTAAAGAGTCAATATTTGCAGGGTTGGCCCTTCTTTCTTTTTCAAGACCTCTGCAATTCACCCAGGCAGGCTGTCTGTCAATCAACTTCTGGGCCAAATCCTGACTGATGGCAGCCAATTCTTGCAGAATCAGAACTGGTGGGTTTTTGTTTGTCCACCCGCCTCTTGAGGATTGACCACAAGTTCTCAATGGGATTAAGGTCTGGGGAGTTTCCTGGCCATGGACCCCAAAATTTCGATGTTTTGTTCCCTAAGCCCCACTTAGTTCTCACTTTTGCCTTATGGTCCGGTGCTCCATCATGCTGGAAAAGGCATTGTGGGTCACAAAACCGTTCTGGGATGGTTGGGAGAAGTTGTTCTCCGAGGATGTTGTGGTCCCATTCTTTATTTATGGCTGTGTTCTTAGGAAAAAATTGAGTGAGCCCACTGCCTTGGCTGAGAAGCACTCCACGTGACATAGTCTCGGATGCTTTACTGTTGGCATGACACAGGACTGATGGTGGCGCAACTCACCTTTTCTTTTTTCTGGGTGCCCCAAACAATCGGAGTGGGGATTCATTGGAGAAAATGAATTTCCCCAGCAGTCCAATCCCAAAATATCAGTCTGTCCCTGATGTTTTTCTTGGCTTCTTTGCTGCCCTTCTTGATACCCACCACAGCCCTCCTCCAAAAGTCTTTGCCTCCCACCCTGCCTGCTGCCATTCCTGAGCAAGCTCTGCCCTGGTGATGTCCACCGCCGAATCAACTTTAGGAGACGGTCCAGCGCTTGCTGGACTTTGAGCGCCCTGAAGCCATCTTCACCCCTCTACTGTAACTCAATCAGCGTGACAGAGTGACCTCCAGCCTTGTCCCCATAGTCACACTTTCACCCAAGTTAACAAGAGGATCACTGAAGTGACGTCAGCAGGTCCTGCTATGGCAGGGCTGACATGCAGTGTTTTTTTTTTTCTATTTTCAAGGCAAAGAGGGAGTTTGTATTGTAATTCATTGATGATCGTCCATCAGAACATTCTGGAGTCAATGCAAATTGCCGTCATAAAAACGGAGGCAGCAAACTTTGTGAAAATTCATATTTGTGTCATTCTCAAAACCTTTGCCCACGACTGTAAGTGTGAGTAGGCCCTGCAATAAACTACCAGGATAGCAGCCAGCCCCCTTGACCACACTGCCACAGAAAGTTAGGTTACAAAATTTTTTAAGTAAAAAATTGAACTATATAATAACCTACAAGTGTTCAAAATTACTAAAGCACTAGCCTCTGGACTATTGTACAGCCATTTTGTTGTTAAGAATGGTCATAAACTAGATTGACAATAGTTGGGCTTTAACCCCTTCATTAGTGAAGTTGATTAAAAAAAAATGTACAGAACCATTTTTAGCACATAAAATATAGAAGATAATTTTACAGAGAGGAAAAAAAAAGGTGCAAGTAAAGAAAAATGACATTTCTAATAAAAACAGAACACTGGGTACTGCCCACCTACGCTTAAAAGGGAGATATAAAATTAAAAAAGGCAACAGATGCAGACACGAAAAAGTGAGAAGCACTTTGCATTAAATGTGTTCTTTCCCGACACATTTTGAGAACAAACTGCTGATGACACAGAGGGTGTGCCAACATCCAAATCCAAGGACAGCGAGTTCATTTGGACTTTTTAGGTATAAATCCCAGATGCAGTCAAGGTAATGCCAGGCTGGCTATTCCACAGAGTGGGCATTTATGAATGAGAAAGTTGATCAAGAATCTCAAACACACACACACAATAAGGCCAAATGTTTGTGGATGCCTGACCATCACACCTAGATGAGCTCGCTGGGTTCAAATATGGATATCAATATGGAGTAAAAATACTGAGAATGGTGAAAGTAAAATACCTTTTCTGAAATAAAAGGAAAGTTACCTTATATTCTACTGCAAATTACATGTATATCAAACAATACATTTCATTATTTTTTATAGCTAAGTTCTGTAAAGTCAATATTCAAGTCAAGTCAATAAGCTCCACACCATTTACTGATTCATTATAAATGATTATACTGAGAAAGAAAAAAAAAAAACGCTGTTAATTTTACAGCGTAAAACTCTTAAACAGCGAAGGTAAACAACCGCAAAATGCTAAAGCACACTTTCGGTAATACCAAAGTTACGATATTTGCATAATGACACGCCCCATTTTACCGTATTGTTCCTGGTGACCCGCATACACCACAAAAGCAAACTGTACGTCTCCACCAGACAATGTGCTGTAACTTCCTTAAACACTGAAATCTTTTCAACGTATACAATTAAATAAGACAACACGTTAGCTATTGGCAGTTTGTTACTTTACTGATGCAAACTGTGCACTGGTATTTAATCCTCAAAACATTTTCTAACTGTTTAATGATTGGCATATTTATTATGGTGCTTGGATTTCAGGTTATGGTTAAATGTTGACTTCTATTGTAATGCGTTATCAAGAAAAAACAGTTATTTCATATAAAATGATACTGTAGACCTGAAAATACTGTCACCTTCTTTTATGCTAAAAGTCAGGCAACCACAACTACCAGATGTTTACCATTAATTTATTTATTTTTTATTAACAGTGTGGAATGCAATACACAGGTAGAAAAGAGACACCACTAGAAGTTTGTCAGCTGAGTGAAATTATCACATATTTTTTATGGTGGTTTAGTATACTGGGAAGCTGTTGCAGCGGCGTGGTGGGGAGCGGGCGTTCCGTTACCTTCTGACAATATGGCGGTACAACTGTGGACATTCACACGACAAAACTAAATGAAGAGATGGTTAGGAAATAAAGTGTGTGCACAGTCCACAAAGACTTCAAATTTATCACATATTTAAATATCCACATGCAATTAAGCAGCATAACACGTTCATCTCAGCGATGTAATTTATATTAACACGTGTGTATTGTAGAAAATGCAAGCACAAATAATAAATGTGAATAATTGCAGAATCAAATAGCAGGAGGGCTCCGGCTACTTTTGTTTGCCTCATGTTCAAATATAACTTTTGAATGGTTATTTTTTGCATACGGCACGACGCGATGACAACATATCTGAAGGGTACAGTTCAACAAACTCAATCAATTAAGACTCTCTGCAGAATATTCACGTATGCATTTTAGAAACGTTTTAATGACTGAGCAACTAAAATACTACAGAGATGCAAAATACTAGGAAAATAAAACACTCCAAACCAATGACCACGACGGTCATTCAGTCTACGATGATAATTGAGTAGCTCTGGATTGTCCATTAAGTAAGATAAGCACATGCATTGGGCATCAAGGGGCACTGCAAAGTCTTCATAATAAGTAGGAGAAAATGAAGTATCATATGTAGGCAACAATAAGCATTATCTTTATATCATCTGATCCACGTACGCTGAAGTGTTATACATCTTCAAGGGTTAGAAAGAATGGAACAGGAGGTGTTCCGTTTCATACAAACAACGAGATCTCGTCTTCAAAATTGTCTACCAACATTGATTTCTGTAGAAAGGTGATTTTGAAAATTTGGCTTTTGCATACGGTATGACGTGATGACAACATATCTGAAGGGTTCAGTTCAACAAACTCTGCAGAATATTTATGTATGCATTTTATAAACGTTAAAATGACCGAGCAACTAAAATACTACAGGGATGCAAAAAAACTAGGAAAATAAAGCACCCCAAACCAATGACGGCACAGCCAACAGAAAAAAAAACATTTCTGACGTGATTTGATGTATGCATGCAGATGCTTCAAACAGTCTACGATGATAATTGAGTAGCTCTGGATTGTCCATTAAGCAAGATAAGCACATGCATTGGGCATCAAGGGGACACCACAGAGTCGTAAAAATAAACAGGAGAAAATGAAGTATCATATATGTAGGCAACAATAAGCATTATCTTTATATCATCTGATCCACGTACGCTGAAGTGCTATACATCTGCAAGGGTTAGAAAGCAATGGAATGGAAGGTGTTCCGCTTCATACAAACGGCGATATCTCTTCTTGTCTTCAAAAATTGTCTACCAGCATCGATTTCTGTAGAAAGGGGATTATGAAAATTGAAAAGTATGCTCTCGAGATCACTTCATTTCAGTAGTGTGACAAAGTGTGAAAGCTTTCTTTCGTACGCTGGATTGTAGGGCTTGATATGATAACCTCCGCCGAAGCAGTACTCAGTCCGTGGAGACAAACGTTTTTTTCTTTGCTTCCATATAATTTTTCTTCGTGCTCATAAAAATGTTTTGAAAGGCAATAGTTAGGGTTGCTTGTTTTCGCTCAAAGGGAACCACAGGAACTGGAAAGAATAGCACTTTACTTTATATGCTTACTCTGCATTGTCAACTTTGTCACTGTAAAGCCCACACAGAACACACGTCTTCAAAGATTCTGTGACTTAAAAGGCGAGTGCAGTATATGCTTATTTCTTGTTCAGTTCTTTATTTTGGAATTATTTCAACCGATTAAAATGATCCTCACAAAACATCACAGTAGAACTACCCACTGGCAACCTATGAAATTGGGCCAACAGAAGCACCTAAAGTGGATTCAGTCTGAAAAGCACCATAACATACACTATAACCGGGATCATTTGTAATTATACGGTGATGCACATTTTTGACCAGAACATTAACTTCTACGTGTAAATTTCTTCCTGGGTTTTTGCAGCCTTTCAGGTTTTTAAGGCTTCTAATTTGGGCCACAACAGTGGTGACGCGTTTCATGTTGATTAGCCCATGCAAGTAAATTTCACTGTGCTGTGTACAAGTGACAATGATGACACCTATAAAATGATAACACTGAGACAAAGGAACAACAAAAGTCAGCATTACTGCAAAATAAAACAGTGCAGATTACACTACTGCCACAAGAGAACAGAGGTGGGCACTGCTGTGCTCTATAAACGTGACCATAATCTACTTTGTACATACATACAATCCTAAGCCTAAAAGTGCAACGCTTTTATGTCACACTTTAATATCGGGCTTATTTTAAAACCTACTGTACATATATAGGTTTGGTTATCATTCTTTTCAGAATTTATCGAACTTCAATGCGATGTTGTTAGAATTTCAGATTCTTATTCCATTTTTAAATTATAAACTAAAAAATATCAAGAATTCAGGTCCCGCAAAAAGGAACTTTGTGCCAAAAGATTTAACCACGCACGGCGCCAGAAATAAAAGACAAAGAGTAGGACAAGCTGCTGTACAGGCTTTCAAACGTTTGAAGCACCACGTGACATGCAGATCATACGGCATGGCAGCAGCAGCAATCCAGCAGCTGATTGGGCAAAGAGGAGGTTAAAAAAAAATAGTTTCCCATTGTATCACTGTTTAAGAGGGGGTTTCGGAGGAACAACCACGTCTCCTTGGGGTGCATTCAGCCCCCCTCTTTAAAACATGAGCAGCAGAGACGTGAAGTGGCAGGCAAGCGAAACGAGCGTGGAAGTGTGCGTGTCTGTCCAGCCCGGAAGCGAGAGGTGAAGTCGGGGTAAAGGCTCCACCTGCGAGGAAACAGAAAACTAAACGTCTACGCGTCTGTCTGTCTGGCCCGGAAGTGCGAGCCTACTACAGCATGAAGCTCAGACAGCCGGCAAGGTGGACCCCAAGTTAACAAGTTGGGAGAAGAAAGCAACTCTGTCGTCAAAGTTAAACTGCTGAGAAAACAGAGAAACTCTTACGCAAGCAAGACGAGCAGATCGGCAAAATGAAACCCAGGAGAGAGACGCCCAGAGTCGCTCCTTTCAATTACCTGACATCTCTACATTTCAATTTTTTTTCTGACGATTTCAATAGTTTCTAGGACTCCAGGCTTTTAACAGCTAGTGACCCTATATACTTTTAACTCGCAGCTACACACAACAGGCTTCAGGCCTGACGACTGTGTTGATGAGGACTGTCTCTCACATCTCGCAGGTTAACGTCACTGGCAAACTGAAAATAACGCACTGTCCGAGGGCCCTGCAACGAGCAGTTGGGCCTGCCTTGCACTGGTTGCTATTTAAAATGAATGAGCATTTTAAATCAAAAGTAAATCACAGTGAGGCAAACAAAGCACGATCATTTTAACATTTTAAAATAGCAGGGCACATTTGGCTTAGCAAAAAAACAACAGGGACAAACAGGGCATGTGAAAAGTAAACGAGACCCTAAATCGTCCCTTTCATCTATCTAGACTTGTTTCTCCCCCGAGTACAACTTCACAGTTGCCAGACCCTAACACAGCAGTGACAAGTTGTGAAACAGCAGACACGAAACACCCCACTCCGTTACTGGACACAATGTGCCAATTCAGAGTGCGCATTTAATGTAACACCATGGGGTTGGACTGTAGGAGGAATCCCACGTGGAAGCTGGGAGATTATGCACGCTCGACAGAGCAGGCCTGTGAAATGAGAGTGTAAATACATGATATGCGTTATATTAATCCACACAGGTGGAGGAGGCGAGGGTGTCCAGCAGGCTGCAGTTTGTGCGTCTCTGATAGGGGTGAGCGATACCGGCGCACCACAAGGAACAGGCCCGTCTCCTGTACTGTACACCATGAACACCTCAGACTAGACATAGATAAGCAGGTCATGTCACTTGCAGAAATTCTCAGATGATTCTGCACTCCTACAGTGTGGTGTACTGATAAGGGAGGGGAGGAATCGTCTGTAATGTGTGTTAGCAAAGCCAAGGAACTGGTTATATTGACTTTCACCGCACCAAACAGCCACTACATCCGGTCAACACTGTGGAGAAATACAGCAAAAGTTAGACCCCTTATAACTTTGTAAGATGCTGAAAAATGAGCTCACGCTTTTATTTTCAGTCAGCTAGATTACTGCAACGCACTCCTCTTAGGACCACCCAAAAAAAAACACATCAATCTGCTGCAATGAGTGCAGAATGGAGCTGCCAGAATCTTAAGTAGGAAAAGAAAATGCGAGCGCATGACACTAGTTTTGATGTCACTACATTGGTTACCTGTGTCCTTTACAATTGACTTTAAAATACTGCCGATGGATTACAAAGTCATAAATAATCTGCTCCGTCTTATATCTCGCAATGCTTTTCAACTTACACTCCAAATCGTAACTTTAGATCTTCAAATGAGGGTCTGCTTTGAATTCCAGGAACTAAACTTAAAAGAAGTGGCGAGGCAGGCGGCCTTCTGCGGTTATGCACCTCAAATCTTTAATAGCCGACCGATAGAAATTCGCCAGGCTGATACAGTGGAGCTCTTTAAATAAAAATAAAAAAAAACACCTGATAAAAATCCAATATTTTAACAAGGCTCTCTCATCGCTTCATTTTAGTGTAACCCTGATTTTCTGAATATGCACTGAATTATCTTTTTTTTTTTTTTTACATAGCTCCACAATCCGTACTAACCTCTACTTTCTCTGCTGTTCTATTTCCGTTTTTTCGGTGGTGGCGATCTGTGCCACCGCCACCTGATCAGGGCACCATGCAGTCCTTACATTGACAGATTGAAGGGCAGATGTCCACATGACCATCATCATCGTCTCATTTTTTCATGTGAAGCCTGAAAACCATGAGGACTGATTGGGCTCATTAATGTTAGGGGCGACTGGGTGGTCTTATGGCCTTGGAACCCCTGCAGGATTTTTTTTTTTTTTTCCCTTTTCTGTCCTCCCTGGCCATCGGACCTTACTTTATACTTTGTTACTTAATACTGCCTAATTTTTAGATTTTCTCTTTCTTCATCTTGTAAAGCACTTTGGCCATTTGTATGAAAACATGCAATATAAAGAAATGTTGATGTGGAGGCGGTGAGCGTCTAGAAATACTTGGTGGTCCACATCAATGACAGGCTGGACGGGTCTTATAATACAGAGAAACAATATAAGGAAGAGCAGAACAGACTATTTTCATAGGAGGCTGTGCACCTTTAATGCGGGGAGTGGCATCCTTTACATGTTCTACAACTCTGTGATGTCCAGTTTGATCTTTAATTCTGTGGTGTGCAGGGCCGATAACCACTTCAGGAGGGGCCCACCAAATCAAAACTAGTCGTTCAATAGCTTTGCTTTGACTCATTTCTAATTTTGAGTAAGGGTAGGTCTAAGCAAGCAGTATGTGGAGCCGGGAGACTAGACAGAGAGATAAATGTGAAAGCCGCTATATGAAAAAGAAAGGCAGTATCTGGAGCTGGGAGATTAGATAAATATAAAAGGCGCTATATGAAAAAGAAAGACGAAGACACTGTACAACAGATATATCAGACAGGCACAAAATATAAAAACAGATATGCATGAAAGATGCTATACAAAAGATATATTTATAGTGTGAAAGTGAACAGAAAATGTAACACCAGGTCACGTCAAGTGCAGAAATTCACTGATGACTCTGCATGAATGGGGTGTGTTGACAAGGGGGATGAAACAGAGCGGAGGAGTCAGGGGCAGAGCTTTGAGAATTTGTGCAACTCAGCATCAGCAAAACCAAGAGACTGCTCATTGACTTTCAACACACCAAAATACTCCTATAACCAATCACTGCACAGGGAGTGGATGTGGAGGTGGTGCACTCCTACTACAAGTACTCGGGCTCCACATCAATGAAAAGCTGGTCTGGTCTCAAAAAAACACAGAACCACCAGAGAAGAAAGGGCACAGCAGGCTCTTTTTTCCCTTAGGAGACGGCATTCCTTTAATGTTGGTAGGGACGTCTTTTACATTTTCTATGACTCTGTGATGGCCACTACTTTGTGGTCTCCTAGACTAGTACCATCACTTCAAGAGAGACCCACTGAATAGACAAGTTAATTAAAAAAGGCAGGTTCAGTCATGGGAGGCACTCTGGACCCGCTGGAGGTCATAGTGGAGAAGAGAATGATGGCAAAACTTAGCAGTCATCATTAACAATGCTGCACGTGCTCTCTCCGACATGCCAGTGTCAAAGACTTCACCCAAAGAATCATCCAGCTGAAGTGTGTAAACGCTCGCTACCGGGGCTCCCCTACGCAAACAGTAGCACCTCACGGGGTCTTTCATTTTTATCTTTAGTAATATCAGGACTTTTGTTTTAGTTTTCTTTTCTTCTGTAGGGTGGTCCAGATCTAATTATGCAGTTGTCATTACGCTGTAACTTAAATTTATTACATAGAGAACTCACAAAAATTTTTTTGTTGCCGATAGATGGCAGCACCTGCCCTGCATTCCAAAATGGCGGGGAGACGGTTGTCAGTCGAACAGCGGGTGCGATGTGTTCGCCATTTCATAATTCCATAATTAGATCTGGACCACCCTGTAGTCATTGTTATGTGTATTTGAGAGTGGGATTGTTGATTGTAATAATACTTTTCAATTGAGTTTCCATAAACAGCCAAATTTCCCTCTGGAGACAAACAGGAAGATCTTGCTAAACCTTTTTTTTCTCTTTTTTTTTATTGGAAAACTATGGCAGTTGCCTGTTCAAAAAAAATCTAAAACATATAGCATCACTTACTTTTCAGCAAAGCTCTGACACTATCCGACACCAAAGATTAATTCTGAAACTAGAATCTGTAGGTCACCTATAAAACTGGATCTCGGGTTGGTTAACTGGCAGGAGACAGAGGACAGAGATGAGGAGAATACTCCACATGGAACACAGTTATCACTGGAGACCCTCAGGGGCCGGTCCTGGGACTGTTACTTTTTCTGATTTACATTAATGACTAAGATTTCAGTATAGTTAGTAAACTTGTGAAATTATGAAAATGGTACTAAAATTAGAGGAATGGCGGATGCTGAGGGGGAAGCAAATACAATTAAAAAAAAAAAAGAGAGAGAGAATTGGACAAGCTTTAGAAAACAACAAATGCTTGGAAAACACAATGCAAAGTGCTACAACACATGGGCTTAATACAAGATGGGAGACACCGGTCCTGAAGGAAGCAACCTCTGAAAAGGATTTAAGGGTTTATGTTGACAGCATTTTCATCATCTAAACAATCAAAAAGGCAAATATGAGGTTAGGTTAGATTGTAAAAACTGCTGAATCTAAATCATGGGACATAACACCGAGGCAATACGAGTGGTTTACAAACTCGGGCCATACCACACCTGGAGAGGTTGACGTTCTTTAACGTGACTTTTTTATTATTACTATTATAGAGGAGAGATGCGGAGTACATTGGGAGAAGGTTGTTAAGGACAGAACTACCAGGTAAGAGGAAGGCCTAAGAGAAGGTTTATGGATGTGGCGAGTGAAGACATGCAGGTGATGGGTGTAACAGAACAAGATGCAGAGGACAGAAAGATGATGATCCACTGTGGGAACACCTAACAGAAGCAGCCAAAAGAAGAAGAAGAATGATGTTTTTAAATTGCCTCACACAATTTTGAAATAAACATAACTGAAAATGTCCTGCAATCGTTGCACGATAGGAGTCCCACATCAATGTAGACTAGTGCTACTTAAAAAGGACCAGCAGTTAAATGGCGGCCAAACCCAAGTTTCCACGCTAGGCTGCCTTTGACTTCCACCACTCCAACGTGCACTGCAGGGGCAGCGATTCTCCACTCCTGTCTCACCAACTCAAACGTTGTTCTCCTATCCGTTGCACGGCACCTCATGCCAATCCGTGCCCCGTCATCGCACTCTACCCCCCTCTTTCAGCAAGCTGATCCACACCTGGATGAAGACCTCCCAAGAACGACAGATTGTTGAGAACACGTTAGTGGCTTAGCCAAGTCTCCCAATTCGATGCCGCGAGTGGACGACCTCCTCGAACGGCTAGGAAACGCCAAATTCTTGACTACATTAGATATGACTAAGGGGTACTGGCAGGTTCCCTTAACCGACTCAGCTAAGGAAAAGACAGCATTTAGCACCCCGGCACTGTTTTAATCAACCCGACACAAGCAGTCTGCAAAGCGTCTTCCAGTGTCAGGTCCAGTGAGCCAGCGTTACAAAGTTAGTAGTTAGTTAGTTACAAACCTGATCAGTCTATCATCCTTTTCAGAACCTGGCAGACGAGAGCATAACATACAAAGGGAAAGAAAGAAATGTTAATAATGAAATGCACCTATCTAACATATCACTTTAGCCAGGGCTATGGAGTCGGAGACAATTTTGAGTACCTGGAGTCGGAGTTGGCAAAAAGTTAACCGACTCCGACTCCTACTAAATTTAAATGGGAATTAAAAAAGTAAGTTGAAATGTCCCAATTCACAAACAGTCATCATGAACTCCGTCTCTGCTGTAAGAATAAAGCCCAATGCATGCAGTGCATAATGTTACCACAAAACGAACATGTCAAGTAACCATGAAGCATGCTTTTCATTGACTGTATGCGTCACTATATGGGATGTAATGCACAGGTAAGGTGCGGCACCGCTTTCCATTGTGTCGTGTTCCACTGTTACAGGGAACTGTGAACCTGGCCTAAAGCCCCCCATACATTTACAGATGCACTGCCGATTTTTCGGCCGTTCAACGAGTCATCACGGGTCAAACGCCTGAAAATCATCTGGTGTGTTCTCAGCTCCGTCGGCTCCCTTCGCTATGCGCTAGTGAAGGGGGCCGAAGGAGCCGAGGACACAGATCTCCCTACCTGTCTCCAGCAGAGGCTCGTCCTGCTGATCAGCTGGCCAGTGAGTGACACAATGCACTAAACAGAGGAGACGGCCACTGCAGCAGACAGAGGCATCACGTTACTTCGGATGGGGGCGGTGGTCGAGATTTTCGGCAAGCTGGATCTGCCCGTCCATGTGGACACCCGCAATCTGCGGCCGCCAATCAATTGTGTTTGTCTTTAATCTGACATTATAATCGAGTGTTGGCTTCCTAGCCAGTAGTTCTGTGGTGAAATGACATGTATGTTGCCTTCCTTTCCTTCAATGGATGTAGAAAATACATTAGCATAGTATATACATACAGAGGAGTCGGAAGATTTAGAAACTGAGGAGTCGGAGCATTTATCTACCGACTCCACAGCCCTGACTTTAGTGTTAATAAAGTATTAACAAACAGCGGAAAACATTAGCGGAGTTGCTAATGTTCAGTAACCTTCCTATTCCTCACTGTGACTACCAAGGCAAAAGCTTTCTTTTCACACTGTCGTTCTTTTCAGTCATTGACGTGTGTACAGAGCATAGGAGGTATGTATGTATATACACGTCGGAAAAAGGAGGTTACAGTTGTTCGTATGTAAAAAACGCATGCAGGTTATGATTATTACAACAGATTATTAACTCAAGAGTGGCACTGTGCACTTAAAATTTCAGGCCTCGTAACTTTTACGTTACTTTTGCACATCTCTGTACGTATTTATTGAAAGAGCTTCTGGAAAAAGTCACATTTTTCCCTGGGGACAAATGAAGTTCCATCTTCTTATATATAAACATCTAAGCATGGATGTGTGTGTGTGTGTGCGCGTCAGTTTGTCCGGCCCGAAGCACAAGGCTACATAGCATGAAGCTCAAAGAAAGCAACTTTCGCCAAAGTGAAACGCGCTTAGCTGCTAATACACAATCGCGGCGAGCACATCTGCAGAACAAAACTGCCGAGGAAAGAGAACCTCACTTAGCCAATTAATGCACAACCAATGCGACTGATTGACTGAAGTGCCAGAATCCATGGTTTCTAGGAGCCCGGGCTTACACTGCTAGTTCTAAACTGTACAGGCTGTTCTAGTGGCACGACTGGGCAGCCATGAATTTGGCTCTGTTTTTACACTGACTTGGAACCATCTTACGACTTGTGTGTGTGTGTTTTTTGACAATAAGTTAAATGCTGGGTATATTGGGAGAATGATGTTAAGGTTGGAGCTGCCAGGTAAGAGAAAAAGAAGAAGGTCTAAGAGAAGGTTTATGGATGTGGTTAGAGAAGACATGCAGGTGATGGGTGCGACAGAGCAAGATGACGAGGACAGAGACAGATGGAAAAAGATGATCCACTGTGGAAGCCCCAAGAAGAAGAAGAAGTTGAATGTAAACTGCAAGTTACTTTAGATTTAATTTATGGATGGGATTCCAATGCCCAAGCTGTGGAGACTGCTGTTAACAGAAACCGAGACCCAGGTTTGTGGCATTGGGGTTAGATTAGTGAGGAGGCCCTGGGCAGGTGGTACAACATTCTGGGGTGGGCTTGGCCTTTATTATACACCCCTCTTCTATATAATGTAGCAAACAGACTACATCTGGAGTACCGTGTGCAGTTCTGGTCACTCCACTACTAGACAGACATAGCAGCACTTGAAGCTGTGCAGAGGAGAGCCATCAAGTGCAGCCCTGGACTTAAGGACATGTCCCACTCCGACAGGCTCAGAAATTCAAACCTGTTTAGTCTCGAGCAGAGGAGACTGCAGGAGGACCTAATCCAGGTCTCCAGTGTTCCCAAAGGCACTGGATAAGGTAGATCCAGGTGAATTCTTTCAACTTAACCGTGAATCCTATACTTAAGGACTGCCAGTAGAAATTATGGGGAAGCGAGGCCAGAAAGCCTTCTTTACACAAAGAGCTGAGAGAGTCTGGAACAAGCTATCAAGACACGGAGTTGAAGCAGAAACCTTGACAACTTTTAAGCAGTAGTATCTGGATGAGATATCAGAGCAGGCCAGCTAACTGGCTAAACCAACATGCCTGATAGACTCGTCTCGTCTAGTTTGTCCAGTTTCTTAAATTCTACCCATCTAAGTGAAGAGAAACCTGTGGAATAAAAGATGGAGACTGTGTGGGATTACCCAGGCGTTTGGCAAACACCAAATTCAAGGCCACCCGACTGGTTAGCCACTCAGCGTGCCCGTGGCCTCGTATGTGCGGCAAATCCAAACGCATGTGGCCGCGGGCAAAGACCACTAGCCGGGCTTCCTGTTCCACACATCAACGGGCGACAAAGGGGCTAGGAAATGATGAAGGGTTTCTGGCCAATGGTGTGTACCTTTCATCACGGAGCCAAGGTTCTTGGGTGACTGGATGCTGACAGTGCAGGCACTCGGTCTGCTTTCGCTGCTGTACATTGCGGCGCAGGCCGGCGAAGCCCACCGCTCCGCGCAGAGTCCATCCAGTCTGTGGAGTTCTCGCTTCAAACGATACTCTCTCTAAGGCACCCTGCTTTCTCTCCACCAGCGTACACGTTTCTTCCCCCCCCCAAAACAGACCCACGAGTTTAAACAGGCTCCACGAACGCCCCCCCTGTCCATTCGTGGCACGCGTCTGTTCGGTTTTTCTTGTTTCACACCGCAGCGGCGCAGGCCCGGAAGGAATCCCCGGTCTTTCCCCGCGACGCCGACCCGCCAAAAGCGACACTCACCTACTCTGCCAGTCATTCCAGCTCCGCTGCAGTCTGTGGGCGCCGCTCAGCCGAGACCCGAGGGCTCTTCGGCTCATTACCTTGGAGAAGACAGCATGGCCCGCGCTGGACGGGGGGCGACTCCGTATGGCAGGACTGGGGAAAATGGTGCTGGCTGGGCGGGGGAGGAAGGGAGTTTTATTTCAGGTCCATACAGCGGATGCCTGGCGTGCGCAAACGCTCGGAGTCCCTCTGTCTTTATGAAATGTTCTTCTCTCTTCACTGGCTGGCTGGCTTGCTTTCTTTCAATTTTGGATGAGGCTGCTCACTCGTTTGCTCTCTCTTCCCCCGACTCCTCGTTCGCTCACCTTTCTGATATTCCGTCCTCCGCGACGGCGCCCTCTATTGACAACCTCTTCACAATCAGCACCGTGTGGCCCACTGAGGCCGAGCGTGGCCACTTGATGACGTAAAAAACAACGAAAGCAGCAGAAAAGAAGACTACATTTCCCGGCGTTCTGTGCGTCAACATGCGCGCGAAAGATCCCGCTGGCGTAACTCGGTTGCCCACGTGATTGTTACGAACGCGAGGCGCGGGTACTTTAAAATGAAATTACCAGCGAAACCGTCAAAGGCTTCCAACTCAGTTTTCCACTGTCAACAAATTTCCAATTTAAACCATCAAAACGCAATTTATAAAAGAAAGCTCATATGTTGAAAATCACCGTAATAGATGTATGAAAACCCTGTCGTGAATTTCAACTGAACAGAACGGTTGGGTGAATTGGTGAAGGAGAAATAGATTTGGAAGTTAAATGGAGCTGCGCAGTAGGAGCGTGCGGTCAGGCGGGTAATCGTCCATCCATTATCCAACCCGCTAGCTCCTAACTACAGGAATACTTGAAAGCATCATCAGATCCCGAACATTTTGGCTGTTTGGAAATCCTAACGAGATGCAGTTGTCCAAGAAAAGGAGAACTTATGATCACTCTAGACCAGGGGTCCTCAATCCCGGTCCTGGAGAGCCGCAGTGGCTGCAGGTTTTTGCTCCAACCCAGTTGCTTAATAAAAAGCTCTTATTGCTAAAGTAACACTTCTGCTTCACTTTAGTGATTTTGAGCCCTTATTGCTTCATTTTGTCTTAAACAGCTATTTGAATTGCTCCTTATTATCAATAACATGCAAATGACAAGAGAGAGCAGCATTTCTCCATTTAGCTTCTTTACATTTACACCTGTGTGTATTTATCTGCACTATTGGGTTTAATGAAATACTTGGAAGAAAAATGAAGAGAAAAAAGTGAAGGACTGAGAATTACTCGTCCATTTTAGCCTTCAAATCATTTGCATGATAGAAAGGGAAAGAAAATCTAGGATATGAGAATGAGCTGACATAGCAGAGTTCATTTCATTTCATAGCTTGTTAGTGCTTTATTGGCAAGAATTGCTTTCTAATTAAGCAACCAGGTCAGAACAAAAACCTGCAGCCACTGTGGGCTCTCCAGGACTGGGATTGAGGACCCCTGCTCTAGTGTGTGCCCCTCGATGGACCGGCATCCCGACCAGTATTGGTTCCAGCATTACACCCAGCGCTTCTGGGATAAGCCTCTTAGGAACTGGATTGAGAGATGTTATAGAAGTGCGTCACTATTTAAAACAGGAACTCATCCACCCATTACTTTAACAAGATGCAGTGGTACCTCTGGTCACGACCATAATTCATTCGCGACCCGAACGCAATTTCCCCATAAGGTTGTATGTACGATTAATCCGTTCCAGCCCATGCGAACTGTGTGTAAATATTTTTTTTAAAGATAGTTAATTATACCATAGAATGCACAGCATGATAGTAAACTGAATGTAAAAACATTGAATAACACTCAGAAAACTTTGAGCAACAGAGAAAACTTAATATTGCAAGAATTCCCGCTAGACCAGGGGTCCTCAAACTCGGTCCTGGGGGCCCACTTTGGGTTCAACCAGACTCCTAATCAGTGACAACTGATAACGTTGATCCCAATTAATTAGCTGGTATTTGTTTTCTCTTCTCTTATTCTACATTAAGAAAGCACAGCGACATGATTTTTACATTTAGTATAAGACATTTCATTTTTGCTACAGATATAAATGCTTAACTCTCTTTTGTTGATTTCATTCGATTTTGCTCTTTCTCTGTGCAGTTTGCTCCCTTCATTGTATCCTAATAATGACAATTAAAAATGAGCAGAGCAGACACCCAGGCAAATGGCACTGAATCGTTAAAGGCAGCAACTACTTTAGCATCAGACCCACTAATTAGAAAACAATGGATTAGTTAAACAACCCAGAAAAATAAAAGGAACATCAAGATGAAAATATTGTTAAAAAGAAAAAAATTACATTATTCCCATATAACTGCTTAGTACATTTTATTTTTTTTTGTTTTACCAAACTTAGTTTTCTAATTGCTATATTGTTCCCAAAACACAGACTCTGAACAATAACAGTTCACTTCAACAACAACAACAACAACATTTATTTCTATAGCACATTTTCATACAAACAGTAGCTCAAAGTGCTTTACATATTAAAGAATAGAAAAATGAAAGACACAATAAGAACACAAAATAAATCAACATTAATTAACATCGAATAAGAGTAAGGTTCAATGGCCAGGGGGGACAGAAAAAACAGAAAAACTAAAATCTGCAGGGATTCCAGACCATGAGACCCCCTGACCAGTCCCCTCTGGACATTCTACCTCACATAAATGAAACAGTCCTCTTTGTATTTAGGATTCTCACGGAAGGGCTTGATGATGATGATGGTCACGTAGACTTCTGCCTTTTAATCCGTCCATCATTGTTGGTGCATCATGAAGCTTTGAGTAGGTGGTGGTGGCGCAGACCGGAAAAAGAAACAGAAAAGAGAGTAGGGGTCAGTACGGATTTTAGAGCCACCATGAATAGTTATTTTGAGGAAATTGAACATACAGAGTATCAGGATTAAGTTAAATTAAGATTAAATTGAAGTTATAGAAAGGCCATGTTACAGTAATGTGTTTTCAGCAGTGTTTTAAAGTGCTCTACTGTATCAGCCTGGCGAATTCCTATTGGCAGGCTATTTCAGATTTTAGGTGCATTTAATTAGCCCAGGATTCCAATTAAAAACAGAAGCTGGTTGGAACAAAACCCCGCAGCCACACTGGGCCCCCAGGACCGACCTTGCGCTAGACCCTTACGAACTGTTCGCGCTAGACCAGGGGTGGTGAACTCCAGGCCTCGAGTGCCCCAGTGGCTGCAGGTTTTCATTCTCACCATCTTCTTAATTGGTGACCAGTTTTTGCTGCTGATTAGTTCTTTTAATTAACTTGTCTTGTTTCTTTTTCTTTAATTAGCAGCCAAACAATAATGAGACACAAAACAAGCCACCACATGACCAGCTCCCCTGTGCCCATCACACAATATCTGAAATAAAAGAGAGCTGACGGTCTCAGTAAGGTTGATCTCTCAGGTCACCAAAACATTTTGACATTGGTGCTCTTAGAAAGAACAGAAAAACAACAGTTTGGGAAATGTCTGCTCTGGCAGAACGAGAGCAGCAGCAAGCCATGGAATTAAATAACGGGTTTAATTAACAGCAAGAATCGGCTTCTTGTTAAGAAAGTGATTGGAGTGAAATTGGTTGGAGTTTGAAGCCCCAGTTTAGCTGGTCATTTAATAAAGAAAGGGGTCTGAACTCCTCTAACAGGGCTATTAAAGTGATGGGGAAAAAGTTAATTAGCAGTGAAAACTGGTCACCGATTAGGAAAAGGGTTAGAATGAAAACCAGCAGCCACTGCGGCCCTCCAGGCCTGGAGTTCACCACCCCTGCGCTAGACCCTTACAAACCGCTTAAGCACAGGGGGAAAAAAAAATCCTTAATTTATACAAAATCTAACCCTAAACAACCAAGAAAACTAACCTTACGTGAGCTGAGTCCAGGCGTGAAGGATGTGAGGAGGGAGCTGGGTGGCGAGGAGGTTGCAGTTTTGAGGGAGAGTCCGGCTCTTCTCACCAACACTACCACTCTTCACTTGCTTATGGGCCGTGGTTCATTGAAAAATGAATGCAAAAGCACACGGACCAGAGCACAAAGAGTTCACAGCGGATGAACGCACGTCTGACCGAGAACGATGTGCAGGCAGAGACTGAACACAGGCGTCATCTTTGTTAGGCCCTGTATATGCAAACAAAAGAAAATGGGAAACGGAGAATGGGAAATCATTAGAGCGTACGAACCGGAAGGGAAACTGACCGCCAGTGTTTTTGTTTGCCAGCAGAGTGTGTGGTTGCGAACTTTTTTGATCGTAACCCGATTTGTATGTGTTTGGAAACGTTTGTGACCAGAGGTTCTACTGTAAGTCCATTTTAGGGTTGGATCAGTACCTGCCTCAAGACTGAAACTCGGGGTGGAATCGCATCCTGTTCTCATGCACATAAACTGCACTGGAACTGAATTACTTTTCAATGCACACCTTTGGGATGTGCGAAAGAATTAAATTTGGGAAATGGCTCAAAGTATACAAAATTTCAAGTCGTGCACCTGGATTGATGAGATGGCAGCCTCTAAGCTAAGAGTGTCTATTATTTTCTGCACATACTGTAGCCCTGGCACTGAGTGTTGATGGATTCTTTCCTCTTAACATTGCTGTTTTGGGCCGCAGAAGGACCTCTCACTGTTGCCCCACCAGTTGGAATTCATATGCGACTTTTTCAGGCCTGACATTTTTACAGGCTTCCCTGCATCTGACTCTGAAGCTGCTCATTTGAATTATGGAGTGCCAGAGTGATGCCACTTGTCAGCACTGTTACAAAGCCTCCCCCCACTTCAAAAGTGCTGTCCCCAGCAACAACTTCCAGCTCCTTGCAATGACACACAGCCTCTTCTAAATGAGAAGGTGGTCTTCGTATCCACAAGGGTCATGCAGCCAGTGATTAAGATACATCAGATGGTAGATGTATCCCACTCCTGACACTAATCTCGTAGAGGCTCAGAGTGCTGACAGATTCTTTGCTCTGTATTTATTTATGTATTGATTTATTGATTTTAATTAGCAGCAGATACCATTCCATGCACTTGGTCAAGTCAAACTTAACAAAGCAAAGATTCTTTGTTCTTTCCATCCCTCTTTGGCGTAACTCGCTGTCCTTCGATGGATGGCTTGCTATTGTCACACTAGCTGGAATTCACACGTGACTTTGCAGGCTTGCCGTTCTAATAGACTCCCCTGAAGTGGCTCGTTTACATGATGGAATGCCAGCTCATGGTGATGGTCACTGGGCTGATGCCACTTTTCAGTATCATTATAATATTTCTTTCTGTACAGGGTTATGGAGCAGTCCTGGCAGCATGAGCCTAAGGCAGGACTGGTACAGCGCATTGCAGCACCCACCACACGACGAAACAGCTCGGGATCCCAGTTGGCAACCCCCCAGCCAGACACGCGGTCCAGTCCCACCCTACAGAAATGACCTTCTATCTGCTGCAGCCAGGTGTTACGTGGGTGACCCCTTGGCCTGGTCCAGCCACTTGGGTCCTATAGTGAGCCGGATCACCCTCCGGGAATCGCGTCACATGGCCGTAGTGCTGTAACTGACGCTCCTTCACACTGCAGGTCATGTGCCTCATTCAGGACTCCATGAGCAACACAAAGTTGAACCAGCAAAACCCAAGGACCCTCCGAAGTGACACACATGAAGAAGTCCAGTCTTCATCTCAGGTCACTGGATAGCGTCCATGTCTCTCAGCCATATAGCAAGATAGGAAGCACCAGGACTCTAAAGACTTGGACCTTTGTCCTTTTGCATAGATATCAGGACCACCACACACCCCGTTCCAGTGGCCTGGAGGGACGCAGTGGCTGCAGGTTTTCATTCTAACCCTTTTCCAAATCAGGGTCCAGTTTTCACTGCTAAGTAACTTCTTTTCCCTCCATTTTAATAGCCCCATTTTTAGGGATTAAGTCTTCTGAATTGATTTGCTTATTCATTAAATGAGAGCCAAACAGAAATGAGATGTGAAACGAGCCAACAGATGACCACCTAAAACGGGGCTTCAAACTCCAACCAATTTCACTCCAACCGGTTTCTTAATGAGAAGCTGATTCTTGCTGTTAATTAAGCCCGTTATTTAATTCCATGGCTTGTTGCTGCTCTCATTCTGTCACAGCAGACATTTCCAAAACTGTTGACATTCTATTATTTTCTTGACCTGAGAGATGAGCCTTGCTGAGACCTTCACCTTTCATTCTTTTCACATTTTGTTTGATGGGTACAGGTGAGCTGGTCATGTCCGGCTTGTTTTGTGTCTCATTACAGCTGTTAATTAATGAAAAAAACAACTAAGGGGGCGGAGTCAAGCAAATTAAAGCTTAGACTAAAGAAGTTAATTAGCATCAAAAACTGGTTACTAATTAAGAAGATGGTCAGAATGAAAACTGGCAGCCACTGTAGCCCTCCAGGACTGGAGTTCGACACCCCTGGTCTACTGACTTCATAGGAAGAGTCACCAGAGTCACATGAATGTCACTGCCAAGGTAAGTAAACCTCTCGACGAGGTCTCTCCGCAGACAGACACCCAGACACCCTGCTGATGGCCATGCCCAGGAGGTCATTAAAGGCCTGGCTTTTAGCTTTTATCAGACACTCGGACCCCTCGCTCAGTCTCTCGAGAAGGGACACCAGTGTGAAAAAAATAGTAAATACGAAGGAGCCACTCAGATGAAAGCAGAGCAGTTTGTGCAGAATTAAATTGATAAATTACTGTTAAAAACAAACACAGTCATGTGAAAAAGTAAGTGCACCCCATTATGTTTTTTTTTTTTTAGTTTTCTGAAAAAAGTACATATCACAATAAATGTATCAGCACGTTCGCTCTAAGTATCACAGTGCGCTTGCAGTGCTGATTTATTTGCGTGAATCTGAGAGGGAGGCTGTGGGCAGAGGAGAAGGGGTGGGACCCTCGGTGGCATATATTACATCTGCTTAACTAGCAAATGAGAGAACTACTTGACAGATGTAGATCGTTTTTTTTTTTTTCTATAATTAGCTTGAACATTCCGGTTGATTTTACAACTTCTCTCATCGCTCTAAGAGTCATAGTTTGTTTGCAGGAGTGATATACAGTGGTGTGAAAAACTTTTTGCCCCCTTCCTGATTTCTTATTCTTTTGCGTGTTTGTCACACAAAATGTTTCTGATCATCAAACACATTTAACCATTAGTCAAATATAACACAAGTAAACACAAACTGCAGTTTTTAAATGATGGTTTTTATTATTTAGGGAGAAAAAAAAATCCAAACCTACATGGCCCTGTGTGAAAAAGTAATTGCCCCCTGAACCTAATAACTGGTTGGGCCACCCTTAGCAGCAATAACTGCAATCAAGCGTTTGCAATAACTTGCAATGAGTCTTTTACAGCGCTCTGGAGGAATTTTGGCCCACTCATCTTTGCAGAATTGTTGTAATTCAGTTTTATTTGAGGGTTTTCTAGCATGAAGCGCCTTTTTAAGGTCATGCAGGTCATAGCATCTCAATTGGATTCAGGTCAGGACTTTGACTAGGCCACTCCAAAGTCTTCATTTTGTTTTTCTTCAGCCATTCAGAGGTGGATTTGCTGGTGTGTTTTGGGTCATTGTCCTGTTGCAGCACCCAAGATCGCTTCAGCTTGAGTTGACGAACAGATGGCCGGACATTCTCCTTCAGGATTTTTGGTAGACAGTAGAATTCATGGTTCCATCTATCACAGCAAGCCTTCCAGGTCCTGAAGCAGCAAAACAACCCCAGACCATCACACTACCACCACCATATTTTACTGTTGGTATGATGTTCTTTTTCTGAAATGCTGTGTTCCTTTTACGCCAGATGTAACGGGACATTTGCCTTCCAAAAAGTTCAACTTTTGTCTCATCAGTCCACAAGGTATTTTCCCAAAAGTCTTGGCAATCATTGAGATGTTTCTTAGCAAAATTGAGACGAGCCCTAATGTTCTTTTGCTTAACAGTGGTTTGCGCCTTGGAAATCTGCCATGCAGGCCGTTTTTGCCCAGTCTCTTTCTTATGGTGGAGTCGTGAACACTGACCTTAATTGAGGCAAGTGAGGCCTGCAGTTCTTTAGACGTTGTCCTGGGGTCTTTGTGACCTCTCGGATGAGTCGTCTCTGCGCTCTTGGGGTCATTTTGGTCGGCCGGCCACTCCTGGGAAGGTTCACCACTGTTCCATGTTTTTGCCATTTGTGGATAATGACTCTCACTGTGGTTCACTGGAGTCCCAAAGCTTTAGAAATGGCTTTATAACCTTTACCAGACTGATAGATCTCAATGACTTCTGTTCTCATTTGTTCCTGAATTTCTTTGGATCTTGGCATGATGTCTAGCTTTTGAGGTGCTTTTAGTCTACTTCTCTGTGTCAGGCAGCTCCTATTGAAGTGATTTCTTGAGTGAAACAGTAATCAGGCCCGGGGGTGGCTACGGAAATTGAACTCCGGTGTGATACACCACAGGTAGGTGATTTTTGAACAAGGGGGCAATTACTTTTTCACACAGGGCCATGTAGGTTTGGATTTTTTTTCTCCCTAAATAATAAAAACCATCATTTAAAAACTGCACTTTGTGTTTACTTGTGTTATATTTGACTAATGGTTAAATGTGTTTGATGATCAGAAACATTTTGTGTGACAAACATGCAAAAGAATAAGAAATCAGGAAGGGGGCAAATAGTTTTTCACACCACTGTATTCACTCTAATCCGAGACAGAGGCTGCAGCCCGAGGGGAGAGGGAAGCGTGACGTCAGGAGTGGGGAGCTGGGCAGGGCCCTCCTCACTGTCCTGTTTCATTTCTATGCGGGCGAAGTCATGGGGAACGGCTAGCCATTCATAAAACCAGAAGAAGTGGAGGCATTGTCATATCCTTCACTGTGCCAAACAACAGTCAGTTTGCTCCCAACAGCAGCTACATGGGTTCCATTGAAAGGAATTAAACATCATTTGAGGAAGATGCTTAACCTTTTTTTTTATATATACGTGATAATTGTTAAAAATTGCAACACTTCCTATTTTTAATTAGAATGAACAGGAAATGTCTGCGGTTAATTTGAAATGTCCTGCTTGCTACTGCAGAGTAACTTCAACAGTCCATTTACTAGCATGTGCAGCTGGCCCTGGAAATGGCGTTGTGTGCTAATGTGCATTTTAAACACCAGGCTGGCATTGAATCTCTTGTGAAGAGAAGGAAACAAGAAACACAGAAATTCAAAATGTACTTCCTCTAGAGATGCACTGAACCTTTGGCCATAAAAAGTATTCAGCCAATAATATGGCACATTCAGTATTTATCTAAGTGAAAATGCAAAATGTGTTGGCCGAATACGTGACGCGGATTCCATTGCTCTCTTGTGCTGGCTACGGATGAGGATATCAAACAGTGCTGCTTGTTCAATAGGGAATGACACTCTGCATTGCACTGTCAGCCATGGAGGCCACATTTAGAGGATTAAAATAGCTGGTTTACAACAAGGAAGGAGTAGTAATGACACACTGTGTGAAACCACAATGTTGTTATGAAAGCAGAAGCAAATGGACAAAGGAAGGGAGAAAGAGAAGAAATCATATTGGAACAAACTGAATCAGGGCAATGGAGCCAAAACACGTTCAGCTTAGGAAACAATGGGATCCATATTACTGACTCCACCTGCGTAGCAGTGAAACAGGACAAACTTTAAAAATCAATAAACTAACTGGTATCGCTAGCTAAGCGGAGGCGAGGGGGCACTCCAAAACACAGAGGTAGAACGACTTGAACGGAGGCTGCCACGTGAGGGAGGAGGACCCCGCCTGGCTCCCTCTCCCCTCGGCCCACAGCCTCTCTCTCAGATTAGCACGAATATATCGATCCTGCAAGCAAACTATGATTCTTAGCACGATGAGAGAAGTCGCAAAATCAACCGGAATGTTCAAGCAAATCATAATAAAAAGCCCGACCTAAATCCGTGAAGTAGTTCTCTTGTTCGCTACCTAAGCAGAAGGTAAGGTATGCCCTGAGGCTGGCGCATGAGTGAAGAGGCCCCCACGTCCTCAGCCTGCTGCGTCTCTCTGAGATTCACACAAATAAATCGGTACTGCAAGTGAACTATGATACTTAGTGTGATGAGAGAAGTCGCAAAATCAACTAGAATGTTCAAGTAAATTATACAATAAAACCCGATTGAAATCCGTGAAGAGCAACAGACATTCAGATAGACAGACAGACAGATGTTGGATTTTATATATAGAGAGATATTTAGTAAAGACTTTTAAAAGACTTCTATTCTCAATTATATTAGTAACTAGGGGGCTTTGCCCCCTGCTCACTTCGTTTGCCAACCCCTGGGCCTGCGCTAAGCCCTAGCCTTTGTGCAGTTCTGTCGCTCCTGTATGGGGATGCAGATGTACGTGTAAGTAAGTGTTACATATGCATCAACGCAACGTGTAACTGCCTGTGATTGAATTCCGTTTCTTTCTCTCTATTAAGTAAAACGACTTTTTCTAATGTTTGTCCCTGAGATTTGTTAATTGTCTTAGCAGAAGCTATTCTAACGGGAAACTGTAAAACATTTTAATACGAATGGCATATAGAGATCTCCTTTGGTGTCCAATGTTACCCCTGAAGATGGACTACATTACCTTTCTTGGATATGTCCTTCTTTCTACAGTAATTCGTGCGATGTAAGACCAGACGGTGTTGATGGTTGTAGATATTCTTTGTGATATTGTAAGTTGTTGTTTTCATCTTCCACAACCTTACCACCAACTGTTTCAGCATAGTCTATTGATATGCATTTAACCAATTTACCATAAAACAAATCGACATTTTTGGAAACATTTAACCAATTTGCCATAAAACCGATCGACATTTTTGGTGTTAATTCATTTGACTTCCTCGTTTCTCGGTGCTAGGATTGCTTGTGTACTCATTTTTTATGTTGATAACCCTTCGGGATGAAAATATCCAATAAAATTTGGACATAATACGTCTTCTTTAATCAGGAACTTAAAGTGAGGAAAAAGTAAAAATTTATAAGAGCTGAGAGCGCAGGAACTGTGATGACAAAAGCATTCACACCAATGAGAGTTGAGGTCTCGTTTGAAAATGTTTGAGAGGAGGGCGTGACTTGAAAAAATCTCAAGGCAAAAATCTTGTCTCGCGGGACTTGAAATAATGTCTCTTCCAAAAAGGCTCGTCTCCAAAAAGTCTCGTCACGTTGAAGGATTTTTTTTTTATATAATAGAGAGACTATTTTTTTCATCATTAAATTACTTTTTCCCTTAACTTTCAATTGAATTTTGTGTTTCAAACACCAGACTGTGTAATGTTCTAATGTTTCTTTTGTACCACATTGTTCACGTTTCCTTGTTGTGTGCTTGCCGATATAATAATAGTATTGATTTGAGCCGACATGTCCCAGCCTTACTTTCTCACTTTCTAACTTGAAGACTCCATTTACTCTTAACCGTTACGAGAAATCTTAACCCAGCATTTCTCAACCTTTAAGTTTTTAACAGTTTTAATCGTGCCCCCCCTAACGTTTTCTTGAAAGGAGCCCACTAATACCAGTTTGTTCTCTTTTAATTAATGATATATCATACTTAACCTTTATCGACATTTATCTAACTCTATATTTATTTTTCTAGTATCAGAATGCAGTTTAAGTTAATTTGTTTTTGGTTTCAATAGATGTATTTTTCAGATTTTTGATTCTTGTTTTATTTTTTCACCCCCCTTTTTGTTATTTCGCGCCCCCCTAGGGGGGCCTGCCCCACAGTTTGAGAACTGCTGTCTTAACTGAAAACAAATGCCCTCCTGTTTCACTTTGCCATCCCGTATATAAACTGCCGTTTTGATGAATGACAGCATCCGGTTGTTAGTGCGGCTCTTAAAATAGGAAGGGCGAACAGGAAGGGGTGGGGCTTCTGGCAGTCAGGCGGAAGTGACATCACGTGTGCAGGGTTTTTTCCCTCTCAGATCTAGGGACACAAGGGCAAACTTTCAAATCCTTGCCCGCCATGTTTACCTTGATCTGAGCCCCTGGCATGTGTCATGCTGTCAAAAGAAGTCTGTTCCATTAGCGGCAGCAATTGGTTGCTAATTTGAAAAGTGGCTGGAATGAAAATCTGTTGCCCTCCAGACAGCCGACACAAAAAAAAAAAAGCGCTCAGAAAATAATTGAAAACTAGACATTTGGAATTGGTGGAGAAAATCCTTTTCCAACACTTTAGCATCTTGTACCTTTAGGCTGACGAGGTTTTTCCAGCTCTGTTAAATAAGAAAATATTGTTCTCCGAGGCACAGCTGCGTTGAACGTGTCCTTGAAAGAGGCCATAACAATGCTTACTGTAACAAAGGTGCTTTATACTGACTTTTGTCTTTCTGGTTAAAGAATGCAGAAAGTTCTCTAGAAATCAGCCTCTGACCTTGTGTCTCAGTACCATGAATATATTCCATTATTAACTTTAGACCATCCTGCTTTATCTTTTAAGGAAGTGAATGTTCAAGCCTACAGACTGATATGCTAAAGATGCTCTCGTATATTCCTAACTATGAAAGCTTTATCTGACCAAATCTGTGATTACAGTGCCGGGATATTCCTTAGAAGTCGTATGAATAGAATTCTTAAACACCAGCTGGAGTCCAGAGAGTTTGGATCCTACTGCCGAAGAGAACCAGGGATCAAGAAGCAGCTCTCCAAAATTCAGCTTTGGGCAGACATTTTATTTCAGTGCATCACTGATTTCCAGCCCCCTGCCTGTCTGTGTCGGGGGTTAGGGTGGTGGTACGCCCCCTAGTGGCTTACACCATCGACTCTCATACATTAACTCCGAGACAAGCATCTGCCCTCTTAAAAAAAACCCAATTCCTGTGAAGTTGTCCCAGCTAAAAAGTCTTATGCACAGCACCAGTGTTAAACTTTATGTGATCATCGGATTTGAAGAGCCAGCTACAAACGTACAGCACAGAACAGAATGGGGTCCTTTTGATGGCTGGGATCCATTTACTCCTCTAGGTTTCATCCATCTGAAAGCTGTAAAAAGCAGGTAAGACTGTCAGTCATTGTCCAACCTGCTATATCCTAACTACAGGGTCACGGGGGCTACTGGAGCCAATCCCAGCCAACACAGGGCAGGAACAAACCCCGGGCAGGGTGCCAGTCCACCGCAGGGCCCATGCACTGGGGACAATTTAGGATCGCCAATGCACCTAACCTGCATGATTTGGACTCTGGGAGGAAACCCATGCAGACTCCACACAGGGAGGACCCAGGAAGCGATCCCAGGTCTCCTTACTGCGAGGCAGCGGCGCTACCCACTGCACCACCGTGCCACCCATAAAGCTTAAATATACAACAAAAAATTATCAAACGTTTCTACAGCTTTCTTGAAAGTATGTTTTATTACGAGTTCTTACACTTAAAATTAACAGTTGAGAAACAGGGTTACTTACTAGAAATCCTCCATTATAAAAGTCTGCTGCTGAAAATGACCAGACCTGTGTAGCCACGTCCACTCCACTCCACTCGGGAAAGTGTTCTTCTTTTTTTGGCAGTTGGAAAGCCAGAACGCTGGAAAGTTTGACCGGAAGAAAATACAAACGGCCCCTCAAACACAGCACACGAACAACCTAAAATATTAGGTTCACTGAAACAGGACTTTTATGTTTATTCCCGGGCAGCATGGTGGCGCAGTGGGTAGTTGCTGCCTCACAGACATGCAGGTGAGGTGAACTGGAGACCCTATATTGTCCCTAGTGTGTGCTTGCTGTGTGTGTGTGTCCTGCGGTGGGCTGGGGTGCTGTCCAGGGTTTGTTTCCTGCCTTTATTTCTCAAATAAATTGTAATGCGTAAGGTGTGACTGAAGCTGACTGGCGACTACTTTCTCTAGTATTTTAGAGAGAAATGGTAAATTTGAAATAGGCCTATAATTATTAAGAATGTGCAGGTCCAGGTCTGACTTTTTAAGTAAAGGTTTAATGACTGACACTTTCAGTGCATCAGGTACGGTGCCATGCAGTAATGAACTATTGATAATGTTTAGAATAGGCGCTGCAAGAACATCCATTGCACTTTTTACTAGTTTTGTTGTCACTGGATCTAGGGAACAAGTAGTGGGCTTCATTTTAGAAATTAAAGTTAAGACTGGTGTGGAACGTGACCCAGACACAGACAGACGGACAACGGTTTTGCACCCAACACACTCATATTTATTTACAGTATTTACAATAAAAAGCAGTGCACAACCCAGCGCCTCCAGCACCGATCCCCCAAAGTCCAGGCCTCACAGTCTCCAGTGCCTCCCTTCTGGCCGCCTCCACTCCTCTCTCTCAGCTCCGTCCTCTTCCACCCGACTCTTGCTCTCAAATGCAGGGAGGCGGCCCCTTATATACCAGCCCGGATGGGCTCTAGCTGCTTCCCGGCAGTCCTCCACGGACACACCCCAGTGTGGCGGAAGTACCGGCTGCGCACCCACAAGCCCTCCGGGTGTCCCCAGTCTTCTTCCCCCCAGCACTTCCTGGTGTGGCGGAAGTGCTGAGGTCCAGGGTTCTTAAGGCACCGGGGCGCCCCCAACACAACCAGGGCGGTCACCCCCTCGTGGTCTGGAGGAGGCGCAAGAACCTCCTCCGGTCCTCCTGGGCATCCCGGCTGGGTACCACCCCAGCTGCCTGCCACACTGGTTACAGACAACCCACAGATGACCTCCAAAGACCTGCAAGAACATCTCGCAGCAGATGGTGTATCTGTACATCGTTCTACAATTCAGCGCAATTTGCACAGTCGCTTGTTGGATGCCAATGCTCATTTAGACAGGCCAGATTCATTTTGGAACAAAGTGCTTTGGACTGATGAGACAAAAATGGAGTTATTTGGTCATAACATAAAGCGCTTTGCATGGCGGAAGAAGAACACCACATTCCAAGAAAAGCACCTGCTACATCCTGTCAAATGTGGTGGAGGTCCCATCATGCTGTGGGGCTGTGTGGCTACTTCAGGGACTGGGGCCCTTGTTAAAGTCGAGGGTCGGGTGAATTCAACCCAATATGAACAAATTCTTCAGGATAATGTTCAAGCATCAGTCACAAAGTTGAAGTTACTTACGCAGGGGTTGGATAATCCAACAAGACAATGACCCAAAACACAAAGGCCTTCATGCAGAGGGAGAAGTACAATGTTCTGGAATGGCCGTCACAGTCCCCTGACTTGAATATCACTGAAAATCTATGGGATGATTTGAAGCAGGCTGTCCATCCAATTGAACTGAACTGGAGAGATTTTGTATGAAGAATGGTCAGAAATACCAACATCCAGAATCCAGACACTCATCACAGGCTACAGGAGGACAGCGTCTGGAGGCTCAGCTAAGTATTGATGTCATATCTCTGTTGGGTGCCCACATTTATGCACCTGTCTAATTTTATGATGCATATTGCATATTTTCTGTTAATCCAATAAACGTAATGTCACTGATGAAATCCTGCTGTGTCCATAAGGCATGTCGTGTATTAAAAGGAAGTTGCTACTTTGAAAGCTCAGCCAATGAGAAACAAAAATCCAAAGAATTAAGAGGGGTGTCCAAACTTTTTCATATGACTGTATTTGATTGATTTTGCTAGCTTAATACACAGGAGGTCAGACTATATATATATATATACATATATATATACTCAGCAAAAAAAGAAACGTCCTCTGACTTTCAACTGTTTTTACTTTCAGTAAACTTAATGTGTAAATATTTGTATGAACACTAAAAGAGTCAACACCATAAGACATAAACTAAAAATGTTTCACAATGTGTCCCTGAACGAAGGGAGGCTCAAATTCAAAAGTACCAGTCAGTATGTGGTGTGGCCACCAGCTGCTTGAAGTACTGCAGTGCATCTCCTCCTCATGGACTGGACCAGATTTGTCAGTTCTTGCTGTGAGATGTTACCCCACTCTTCCACCAAGGCACCTGCAAGTTCCTGGACATTTCTGGGGGGGAATGGCCCTAGCCCTCACCCTGCGATCCAACAGGTCCCAGACGCACTCAATTCCTTCGACGATAAACACAAATCCGTCCATCACCCCCGGTGAGACAAAACCGTGACTCATCAGTAAAGAGCACTTTTTGCCACTCCTGTCTGGTCCAGCGAAGGTGGGTTTGTGCCCATAGGCGGCGTTGTTGCTGGTGATGTCTGGTAAGGGCCTGCCTTACAACAGGCCTACAAGCCCTCAGTCCAGCCTCTCTCAGCCTATTGCGGACAGTCTGAGCACTGATGGAGGGATTGTGTGTTCCTGGTGTGACTCGGGCAGTTGCTGTGGCCATCCTGTACCTGTCACGCAGGTGTGATATTCGGATGTACCGATCCTGTGCAGGTGTTGTTACACGTGGTCTTCCACTGCGAGGATGATCAGCTGTCCTTCCTGTCTCCCTGTAGCGCTGTCTTAGGCGTCTCACAGTGTGGACATGGCAATTTATTCAGCAGTCCTCATGCCTCCCTGCAGCATGCCTAATGCACGTTCACGCAGATGAGCAGGGACCCTGGGCATCTTTGTTTTTCACAGTCGGTAGACAAGTCTCTTTAGTGTCCTGCGTTTTTACAACTGTGACCTTAAATGCCTACTTTCTGTAAGCTGTTAAGGTCTTAACGACCAGTCCACAGGTGCATGTTAATTAATTGATTAGGGTTAATTGAACATGCATGGAAAACATTGTTTAAACCCTTTACAATGAAGATCTGTAAAGTTATTTGGATTTTTAAGACATTATTGTTGAAATACACAGTCCTGAAAAAGGGACGTTTCTTTTTTTGCTGAGTATATATATACAGCACCTCACCTCCAACGGGGGGCCCAGCCCTTCCTATATTTCTCTGCTTGTGGCCCCCAGTGAAAAAAGTTTGGACACCCCTGCCTTATACAGATGGCTGCTGTTTATTAGCTGAGAAGTTGCCGAGGCCCAGACCAGAGGACCCTGCTTCACCCACCTAACACTGATAAGGGCGGGACGCTGCTGTCACATACTGTTGTCAAGCGTTACTCAGCCACACTTTAGTTTCGAAGGCCTGCACTGATGGCGTCTGAACGGCTTCCCCACTTGTTTCTTGAACCCTCTTCAGCTCCGTTTCCATTTTTCTCCTGTAGTTGCCTTAGACGTTGGAGTCCCTTTTTTTCCTGTGTATCCCTCTAGAGCTCATCTGGCATCGCTGTTGCCTAGCAACTAGCAAACGGCAGTTGGATCGTAAGGAAGTGACAACTGGCAGAGGCCCACCGTGATGACAAAAGTATGTTGACCGTTCAGACGTAGGAAGTGGGTGTGTAGTGGGAGCAGGTAGGAGAGGAGCTGATGTTTCACTGGCAGTGGGCCTGTGATGCAAATAGCACATAAATCGAATGAGAATCTGTCGGGATTTAATTCCAGGAACCTTTCGGCTTTGCCTTTCTTATTCTCTTCTACTTAATTCATCAATCCATAATTTACTGTTTAATAATTGGCGTGTATTAAAATCAAGTCTAACTCAAAGGACTCACTGAATGCAAGCACACACTCTCGTGGACGATCTTACAGACAGACCTCAGTATGTGCGTCTCGGGAACTGCAGGTCTGACATTGTGGTCAGCAGCACAGGAGCGCCGCAGGGGACTGGACTTTCACTGGTCTTGTTCAGCCAACATACATCAGACTTCTAATACAAATTAGGGTTAGGGTTACAATACTCAATACTCAGAGTCCTCCATCCATCCATTTTCCAACCCGCTGAATCCGAACACAGGGTCACGGGGGTCTGGGAGTCCTGCCACGTGCAAAAGTTCACTGACGACACTGCTATGGTGGGCTGCATCAGGAGTGGGCAGGAGGAGGAGGAGTATAGGAACCTAATCAAGGACTTCGTTAAATTGTGCGACTCAAACCAACTACACCTGAACACCAGGAAAACCAAGGAGCTGGTGGTGGATTTTAGGAGGCCCAGACCCCTCATGGACCCCATGATCATCAGAGGTGACTCTGCAGACCTATAAATACCTGGGAGTGCAGCTGGATGATAAACTGGACTGGACTGCCAACACTGATGGTCTGTGTAAGAGAGGACAGAGCCGACTAGACTTCCTTAGAAGGCTGGCGTCCTTCAACATCTGTAATAAGAGGCTGCAGATGTTCTACCAGACGGTTGTGACGAGCGCCCTCTTCTATGTGCTGGTGTGCTGGGGAGGCAGCATAAAGAACAGGGACAAACTGGTGAGGAAGGCAGGCTCTATTGTAGGCACGGAGCTGGACAGTTTGACATCCATGGCAGAGCGACGGGCACTGAGCAGACTCCTGTCAATCATGGAGAATCCACTGAACAGGATCATCTCCAGACAGAGGAGCAGCTTCAGCGACAGACTGAGGAGACCCCACACTATGCGACTCTTCAATTCCACCCGGGGGGGTAAACGTTAATATCATACAAAGTTATTGTCTGTTATACCTGCATTGTTATCACTCTTTAATTTAATATTGTTCTTTATCAGTATGCTGCTGCTGGAGTATGGGAATGGCCTCTTGGGATTAATAAATTATCTATCTATTGTGAACGTTACCCGGGCACAGACAGGCAGACATGTTGTAAATTCACCACCACATGTTTATTTACACTATTTACAAGATTAAAGTGCACACACAAAACCCCAAAAAGTCCCCAAAGTCCTGGCCAATACCACACAATGCCTTCACTCTTCGGGACGCCTCCACTCTCTCTCGTCTCTGATCTTGTCCTTCTTCCACCCGACTCCAGCCTGGAATGAAGGGAGGCGGCCCCTTTTATCCACACCCGGATGTGCCCCAGGCGCTCCCCGGCAATCACCTGCCGACACGCCCTTGTGTGGCGGAAGTGCCGGCTGTACTCCCGGAAGCTCTCCGGGTGTCCTTCTTCTTCCCCAGCACTTCCTGGTGTGGCGGAAGTGCTGAGGTCCAGGGCTCCAAAGGCATTGAGGCGCCCCCAGGCGGTGACCACGGGCCCCTACAGGGTTGGGCTTCCAAGCCCTCTACCCGTGGCCCCCAAGGCAACTAGGGTGCTAGGGATCCAGGGCGGGCGTAGACCCTCTTCCGGTCCTTCAGGGCGTCCCGGCCGGTCGCGCCCTGGCATCCCTGACACTATCTATCTATCTATCTATCTATCTATCTATCTATCTATCTATCTATCTATCTATCTCTTAAACTTTTTTTTTCCAATGTTGCCCTTCTAAGTGTCTTCAAGCTCCATTGTCAGAGTTGGGGGGGTTGCCTGTCCCCCTTGGAGAACCCCTGCCGGTCTTTTTTGGTCCAATTCGAGAATCACTGATAACCGTTAGAGCAGAGCGATGTCGAGTGCTTAAACAAAACGCAGTGACCCACCACGACACACTTCACAGATAATGTGCATCCCATCTTTTTCCTGGGGGGCTGTCAAAAGGCAGGGTCTGTTAAGGCCCATTGTGGCACTTCTTGTGTGATTTTGGGCTATACACAAATAAGTTGCCCTGTATTGTATTTCCATTAACGGTGACTCACAGCCTTATGTGATCCAAAGGTGGCAGCCCTGGGTGAGGGGATCAACATCACTCAGCTGTGGTGGGCTGGCGCCCTACCCGGGGTTTGTTTCCAGTCTTGCACCCTGTGTTGGCTGATTGGCTCCAGCAGACCCCCGTGACCCTGTAGTTAGGATATAGCGGGTTGGATAATGGATGGAATATCACTCACGTCTTCAAGATGGCCCATTTCACCAAGACAGCTCTACTCCCTGCTGTTGACATGTTATGGCTGGCTAGAGTGACCAAAATGTCATCTGTGCCTCATCCTTGTAGATCGCTCCTTTGCCTTTAACACAATTTACCTTCAGATCCTCCTTGACACCCTCTCTGACCTTGGCATCACTGAGACTGTCATGAAGTGGTCTGAGTGCCACCTTTTGGGCAGATCTTACCATGTGTCCTGGTTACAACGCTGTTTGCACACCTCCTCACTAGGCCCCATCATCCTGTCCCATGCTGTCCCAGTCACCAGGACCAGATAAGATTTATCCTCGAGTTCTTAAGGAGGCCAGCGAGTGCAGATAGAAACCCTTGACTCATATTTTTAGGAAGTCACTGCGCACTGGAGAGATTCTGAAGGACTGGAAAATGGCAAATATCATCCCATTGTATAAAAAGGGTGACAGGGCAGATCAAGGTAACTATAGGCCAGTTAGCTTAACGGGCATCACAGGAAAATTAAGGAGAAGATTGAGCAACACCTGGCAAGGACAGGAGATATTAGGAGCAGTCAGCGTGGGCTCAGAAGAGGGAGGTCGTGTTTTACTAACAGGCTGGAATTCTATGAGGAGGCAACAAAAGCATACGACTGGAGTGGAGCAGATAATGTTATTGATCTGGACTGTCAGAAGGCATTTGATGAGGTGCCACAGGAGAGGGTGGGCATCACACTAAAAGAAGTGGCAGTGTAGATGGGTGCAGAATTGACTCAGACACAGGAAGCAGAGGGTGACGGTGTGAGGAACCTCATGAGAACTGGCCGATGTTAAGAGTGGTGACCAGCAGGGGTCAGTGCTGGGGGCCGCTGCTATTTTTAATAAATATAAATGATTTCGATAGGAATATAAGGAACAAGCTGGTCAAGTTAGCAGATGATACCAAGATAGGTGGATTAGCAGATCATTTGGAATCCGTTATGTCATCACAGAAGGACTTGGACAGCAGACAGGCTTGGGCAGTTTTGTGGCAGATGACATTTAATGTCATTAAATGTAAAGAATTACATGTAGGAAGTAAAAATGTGAGGTCTGAATACACAATGGGGGGTCTGAAAATCAAGAGTCCACCATATGAGAAGGATTTAGGAGTCACAGTGGACTCTAAGCTATCGACTTCCAGACAGTGTTCAGAAGCCATTAAGAATGTCAGGTTATATAGCGCCTTGACGTGTGGAGTACAAGTCACAGGAGGTGACGCTCAGGCTTTATAATGCACTGGTGAGGCCTCATCTGGCGTCCTGGGTGCAGTTTGGTTCTCCAGGCTACAAAAAGGACATAACAGCACAAGAGAAGGTCCAGAGAGGTGCGACTACAGGGGGTGAGTTATGAGGAAAGATTCAAAGAGCTGAGCCTTTAGAGTTTAAGCAAAAGAAGATTAAGAGGTGACATGATTGAAGTGTTTAAAATTATGAAGGGAATTAGTGCAGTGGATTTTTATCCACTTTGGACTGTGGGAGGAAATCCACACAAACACAGGGAGAACATGCAAACTCCACGCAGGGAGGACACAGGTCTCCTAATGGCGAGGCAGCAGCGCTACCCACTGCGCCACTGTGCCACCCCCATCGCATACAACTTATTCAAAAATCTGCTGCCAGGACAATACAGTAACCTGCTGTTCTAAATCCACTGAACACATCACACCTCTCCTCCTTCACACCTCACTGATCTCCTCCAGACTTCACTCCTCTCGCTCACTCAGATCCTCATCTGCAGCTCGACTTTCTGTCCCACACGTCAGACTCGAGCGTCTCTCCTGGTGCTCCTCAATTCTCTTCCCTCTCATATCCGTCAGCTCGATTCAATAACACATTTTAAAACTGCCCTCAATTTAACTTCTCTTTTCAAACTGTGAATTTCGCACTTTTACTGCTGGTTATCTTTCTTTGTTTGTTAATTATTGCTTTTTGATTTCATTTTCTTGTTTTAATTTTACTAATGTTGTTTAATTTTATTGTAAGGTGACCCTGAGTGCTAAGATTATAAAAACGGGATTTTCTGATGGCCAAATATAACAAAACAACAGCTCAGCCCTACCTATGAGATGTCATCCCTCGGGGTCTGCTTTGGAGCATCCAGCGGTTTGTAATCCCAAGCAGCACATTATCCACGACTTCACTCCACAGCAGTGCCACTCCCAATATGGCGGTGACGTTGACGTACGATGCTGCTGCTCATGTGCCGTCCAGTAATTCGATGTCTGTGGTAAAAGGTCTGCGCCTGCTCTGCTGGTGACTGACCAATTAAAACACAGGACTCACTAGAGCCCGCCCTCTCAGCTTTGATGGGTCGAAGTGACAGTTTCCATTTCATTGTGTATTTCAGCGGTTCTCAAACTGTGGGGTGGGCCCCCCTAGGGGGGCACGAAGTAACAAGAAGGGGGGCGTGAAGATCTGAAAATAAGAAAACGAGAATCAAAAATATGAAAAATCCATCTGTCCATCCATCCATTTCCTAACCTGCTGAATCCGAACACAGGGTCACGGGGGTCTGCTGGAGCCAATCCCAGCCAACACAGGGCACAAGGCAGGAACCAATCCCGGGCAGGGTGCCAACCCACCGCAGAAATCCATTTATTGAAACCAAAACAAATGAACTTAAACTACATTCTGATACTGGAAACATAAATACAGAGTTAGATAAATAAGTGAAGTAGGTATAATAAAATATGCATCTATGATATACTGTATCATTAATCAAAAAAAAACCAAATTGTTATTAGTGGGCTCCTTTCAAAAATACGTTAGGGGGGCGCGATTAAAACTGTTATGAAAACTCGGGTCACAAATACTTAAAGGTTGAGAAACGCTGTGTGTTTGTTGTGTGTAGTGGCACTGAAATACGAGGGATGTTCAGAAAGTGTCCACTTGATTTATTACGAATTTCAAAAACACGTTTCTACACAGTCACATGACACTCTCAGACTCAACCAATCACCACTCCTCCCGCCTTCACTGTTTCCAACAAAAATATAAAAGTGCAGAAACTTTTTGAATGTCCCTCGTATATACAGTGGTGTGAAAAACTATTTGCCCCCTTCCTGATTTCTTATTCTTTTGCATGTTTGTCACACAAAATGTTTCTGATCATCAAACACATTTAACCATTAGTCAAATATAACACAAGTAAACACAAAATGCAGTTTTTAAATGATGGTTTTATTATTTAGGAGGAAAAAATCCAAACCTACATGGCCCTGTGTGAAAAAGTAATTGCCCCCTTGTTCAAAAATCACCTACCTGTGGTGTATCACACCCGAGTTCAATTTCCTGATTACTGCCACACCTGTTTCAATCAAGAAATCACTTCAATAGGAGCTGCCTGACACAGAGAAGTAGACCAAAAGCACCTCAAAAGCTGGACATCATGCCAAGATCCAAAGAAATTCAGGAACAAATGAGAACAGAAGTCATTGAGATCTATCAGTCTGGTAAAGGTTATAAAGCCATTTCTAAAGCTTTGGGACTCCATTGAACCACAGTGAGAGCCATTATCCACAAATGGCAAAAACATGGAACAGTGGTGAACCTTCCCAGGAGTGGCCGGCCGACCAAAATTACCCCAAGAGTGCAGAGACGACTCATCCGAGAGGTCACAAAAGACCCCAGGACAACGTCTAAAGAACTGCAGGCCTCACTTGCCTCAATTAAGGTCAGTGTTCACGACTCCACCATAAGAAAGAGACTGGGCAAAACGGCCTGCATGGCAGATTTCCAAGACGCAAACCACTGTTAAGCAAAAAGAACATTAGGGCTCGTCTCAATTTTGCTAAGAAACATCTCAATGATTGCCAAGACTTTTGGGAAAATACCTTGTGGACTGATGAGACAAAAGTTGAACTTTTGGAAGGCAAATGTCCCGTTACATCTGGCGTAAAAGGAACACAGCATTTCAGAAAAAGAACATCATACCAACAGTAAAATATGGTGGTGGTAGTGTGATGGTCTGGGGTTGTTTTGCTGCTTCAGGACCTGGAAGGCTTGCTGTGATAGATGGAACCATGAATTCTACTGTCTACCAAAAACTCCTGAAGGAGAATGTCCGGCCATCTGTTCGTCAACTCAAGCTGAAGCGATCTTGGGTGCTGCAACAGGACAATGACCCAAAACACAGCAGCAAATCCACCTCTGAATGGCTGAAGAAAACAAAATGAAGACTTTGGAGTGGCCTAGTCAAAGTCCTGACCTGAATCCAATTGAGATGCTATGGCATGACCTTAAAAAGGCGGTTCATGCTAGAAAACCCTCAAATAAAGCTGAATTACAACAATTCTGCAAAGATGAGTGGGCCAAAATTCCTCCAGAGCGCTGTAAAAGACTCATTGCAAGTTATCGCAAACGCTTGATTGCAGTTATTGCTGCTAAGGGTGGCCCAACCAGTTATTAGGTTCAGGGGGCAATTACTTTTTCACACAGGGCCATGTAGGTTTGGATTTTTTTCTCCCTAAATAATAAAACCATCATTTAAAAACTGCATTTTGTGTTTACTTGTGTTATATTTGACTAATGGTTAAATGTGTTTGATGATCAGAAACATTTTGTGTGACAAACACGCAAAAGAATAAGAAATCAGGAAAGGGGCAAATAGTTAGTTTTTCACACCACTGTACATAAAGAAATGATTACATAAATACTTAAAGAAATCAGCATCAAAATACATACGTGCCATGACACCATTATTTTTTATGCTCATTTTATTTATTGTCACATTTCACATTTAATTATTTGCATATTATTATTTTTTTTCCCAAAATATGCCTCCATCCTGAAATACACCAGTGGAAAATAAGGAGAAGTATATTAAAAACAAAATCCATGAAGCATTTCCTAATGCCAAGAGTTGTGGGAATCGGGAACAAGCGACCAAGCCGTGGGATTGAAGAGAACCCTGGACAAAGTGTCAGGTAGAGAGACTGGGACAAGTTAGCTACTGTATTGGTGAACCAAACGAATGCAATGGATTGAAGGGTCTCCTCAAATCTGTCACACTTCTTATGTACATGAACTAAAAGTCTGGCTGACTGAGAGCTGCTGGCTGCTTGGCCCGTTTTCTGGACAATTTCATTGCTGGCACCTGGTGTGTCCCTGAGCCAGGTTGTCCGCCTCTTTGCTTTAATTGCCTTCTGAGGAGGAGGCGCTCTGCACTGCTAGCAGGTGATCTGATGAGTCGGACACCTGCGACCCAGAACTCCTTATAATTATGCAAATACTTGCAATTCGAAAAGCTGCCAAATAAAATGATGTAGTAACGGCTTCTTATCACCAGGTGGAGCCATTACACCAGCTAGCAGAAAAGAGACACGCAAGGCGCGTTGAAAGAAGACTCCGTGCAGAAACTTTGTAGGCTTTTAGAGAAACACACGAAGTCGAATAAAAAGAATAACCCTGACTGTTAGTGCTATACAGAGAAAACCATCCCAAAGAATTCTGCTGAACAGTCACACACCGGCTAACTGAATGCACCGCGCACTGCTTCCTATTCTCCGGGAAAATGAAATGCTGCTTATAACCTGTGGCACAAACGCACACAATGGAAGATGTGCCAAAAAAATAATGGAGTGACGTCAGTAACGCGTCCTAACGATCTGACTGATGTTGTTACGCATGTCTGTGATCTGAAAGGCCAGTCGTCTGGTACAAAGCATACAGTGCTACCCATGCTACAGTGGCAAATGCCAAGAGAGAAGTGGATCTGGGTGGGCACTTGTGCTAATGGGGCCATTATTTAAAGAACTCTGTGGTAATCTCTCTCTCTATCTATTATATAGTGCCTTTCATATCTCTTTGTCTATTTTTGAATAGTTAAAGTATTTCATATTTATTATATAGTATCATCTATCTATCTATCTATCTATCTATCTATCTATCTATCTATCATATAGTGCCTTTCACACATATCTATCTTTCTATTCATGTATAATATTTCACATATACTATATAGTGCCTATCACATGATCAGTTATTAAGTATTGTCACACACGTGCGAATCAGAGGCAGCTAAAGGGTCCACGTAATCCCACACCAGACCGGGGGTGGCGGAGTGTGCTGATCTTTATTCTCACTTCCTCCACTGCCTGGCCCTGATGACATCACTTCCTATTTTGGCCCTTTTGATGATGTCACATCCGGGTCCAAACCTATGGAAGAGGACCCCTCCGCTGCCGCCCTCGATGACTTCACTTCCTTTTCTGGCCTTTATAGCCGCCATATCTGACTAACCCGATCAGTTGTGTTGTGGACTCCGTTCTGAGCTCATCCGTGCTAACAATTTACCCGTTTGCAGCCAGGGAAAATA